>NC_140178.1:16650556-16714176 GCF_963971535.1 Notolepis coatsorum
GGGCTGGTCGATATGGCAAAAAAAATATCTCAGATTAAAAAATAAATAATAATCTGATTTGAATTGATTATTTTCTCTTGAAAACTAGAAACACCAAGGAAATCATTCAAATAACATTTGTTTTTATTTGACACAAAAAAATTATCAAACCAAGATGAATTTCCCTATTGGGATTGAAGTGCAAACCTAACTTTCACCAATCTTCACTTAAAAAAAATAAAAGAAATTATATATATATAAAAGGTTACTCTTGATCAACAAAGATGAATGTCCCAGTGTTGTTGGCGCATTGGCTGGCTGCACTCAAGCGGCGCGATCAGCCTGTTGGACAGGGAATGAAGATCTGCAGCGAACACTTCATTGCCTCAGATTATGTTGTTGAGGGTGTCTTTGAAGAGGATGGGAGGTTTGTCCAGAAGACCACTAATCAGCTGAAGCCCGATGCCGTTCCCTCGGTCTTCGACAGACAGACCGGCCCAGGCAGTTCAACCAGCGTCAGCCCTGCGCCGGAGCATTTAGCGTGCTGGCTACCTAGCTACGGTTCAGCTAACTAGCTACATGCAGCATTTAGCGTGCTGGCTACCTAGCTACGGTTCAGCTAACTAGCTACATGCAGCATTAGCGTGCTGGCTACCTAGCTACGGTTCAGCTAACTAGCTACATGCAGCATTTAGCGTGCTGGCTACCTAGCTACGGTTCAGCTAACTAGCTACATGCAGCATTTAGCGTGCTGGCTACCTAGCTACGGTTCAGCTAACTAGCTACATGCAGCATTTAGCGTGCTGGCTACCTAGCTACGGTTCAGCTAACTAGCTACATGCAGCATTTAGCGTGTCCTCTTCAAAGACACCCTCAACAACATAATCCGAGGCAATGAAGTGTTCGCTGCAGATCTTCCTTCCCTGTCAACAGGCTGATCGCGCCGCTTGAGTGCAGCCAGCCAACGCGCCAACAACACTGTTTTTTTCACTGGTAGTTTGTGGAAATGAACCAACTTTCCTCTCTCTTTCACGCGGTAAAATTTGTTTGAACAGCCGGGAGCAATACAAAAAGAACCACCGCGGTCCCGTTGTTTGGTAGGTAACTTTGCATTTACTGACTGACCTTCAAGACACTCCATGTTTACTAGGCAGCTAACCAGCAGTGTAAGCCAGGAGCCAGACCAAACCATCACCGTGACGTCAGCAACAAAATGGCGGCGCACATGTTGATAAATGATACATAAATGGACATAACAAATCGTGCAAATCTAACTTTCACCAAACATCACTTCTTGTAAAAATAAAAGGTGAATATTGAAAAAAAAGAAGAAAAAAAATCGTTTTCAAAATCGTTCCAAAATCATTCATTCGAATTAATCGATACAATCGATTCATCGCCCAGCCCTACTCTCTGGTCTCTCTCTCTCTCTCTCTCTCTCTCTCTCTCTCTCTCTCTCTCTCTCTGTCTCTCTCTGGTCTCTCTCTGTCTCTCCCTCTCTCTGTCTCTCGCCCTCTCTCTCTCTCTCTCTCTCTCTCTTCTCTCTCTCTCTCTCTCTCCTCTCTCTCTCTCTCTGTCTCTGTCTCTGTCTCTGTCTCTCTCTCTCTCTCTCTCTCTCTCTCTCTCTCTCTCTCTCTCTCTCTCTCTCTCTCTCTCTCTCTCTCTCTCTCTCTCTCTCTCTCTCTCTCTCTCTCTCTCTCTCTCTCTCTCTCTCTCTCTCTCTCTCTCTCTCTCTCTGTGTGTCCTGCCCTCGAGCGCCACACTCTCTTGGCAGCATCAGAAGCTGCTGTGTCATTGGCCGCACGCCAATATCGTGTATATCGTGTTTCACTGTCAGCGGATTTTCAGCATTTTAAGTGGCGCGGTTGCGAAACGCCGACTATTGATGTCGACTTAAAGGACAATTCGATTAGATTAAAATGTATTGTCATCATGCAGCTACAGATTGTATAGTATTGTATATACTATACCAGGGGTGGCCAACCAGTCAGAGATTAAGAGCCACAAAAATTACTGTGGTATCACAAAGAGCCACACCATATACCAGCGTTTCTCAACCTTTTTTTCAGTCACGGCACCCTTCATGTGTTTATAGGTCTCACCCTCTGGCCTCTGAAGTTGCTAATTTCTTTTTTATTTGGGCCTCACAGGGTTAAAAGTACACTGTGAGGCCCACGGTTGCAAAATTACAAAATCACTTTTAGCCATTAAAAAAATAAAAAATTGGTCCTGTTGTTCAGCCTCACAATGCTATTTGATAGTAAATTTCCCACCCTCTGGCCTCTGAAGTTGTGTCTTTTTAATTTGGGCCTCACAGGGTTGATATACAGTAAAAGTGTATATTTTCAGCATTACGTTTGTTTACCAATGATTTTAACTGTTATTAGTGAAATATAAGATTATAGAAATCTCAGGACATTGAGTCGGAAACCGGTGCATATTGACAGGAGGAAGTGGAGCAGCCAAAAGTGAGTGTAGTCTTTTGAAGGAAGACTCGGGGCTTTCGAATTTCGAAAAACTACCCTACCCAGCTCACGCCAGCCCCTGTCAATCATCTGACTTCTGGATTTACTTTTTAATTTCTCTTATTTTTGGGGATTATCTCCCACAAACCTGAACGTTATTGCCATAAAACAGAACACAGTTAGTTTCTCTACCTTTCTGTGAATGTCTAGTAAAAAACGGTGTTGCAATATGATGAAAAATGGTGGAGAAATGTACATTATAAAAAAGATGGCAGAATTCAGTACTGTATCTACAAAACCTTTAATCATCTTCCCTTTATTCATTTGCTTAGATTTTTCAGGTCTGGTAAATGTTTGCATGGTGTTATTCACAGTCAAAGATAAAAAAAAAAAAAAAAAATTATATAATTGATATTCTCCTTTGGTTCATTACAATTTACTCAAGCCTAGTAACAGACATACTATTTCTGACACTGGGAATACATTCCCTGAGATCCATAGATGTCCCTAGATTCAGATACCAAGAACATGCAAATGGACCATTAAAAAAAAATCTGTAAATGTTTATTCTACGTCCTTATGGAATGAGTGACATACAAAAAAATTAAAGAAAATATTATTATTATTATTTTTTTTATGGATGGAAGAGCCACACATTGACGGGCAAAGAGCCACATGTGGCTCGCGAGCCGCGGGTTGGCCACCCCTGTACTATACTATACTATAAATCAGAGAGAGAGACCCTTTGAATTTATGATTTGATTTGATCTTTATTTATCTCGAACACAACATACAAATCACAGTAAAGACAAAATGTCTTGGTGTGTCTGCTTCTATTAGCGCAAGAGAATTTAAAATGGCGTGCAAGTGCAGCCGCCAGTTCAGTGTTGCTCTGTGTTGTTGTTTCTTTTGCCAGTATGGTTGTGAAATTGGTATTGAATTTAGCTCTAAGTGGTATTAAAAGGTCTTAAAAAGTCTTAAATGTAACTTGTTCAAACCCGCAGATGTCCCGATGATGCATGGCGCACTGAGCTGTAAACTGTTGACTTCTCAAACCAGAATGAGCTTTATATTCTAGTGTTTTCCACTAATCCCATCCAGAATTGAAACATTGTGAAGGTGTAAAACACTCACATAAACATCCTATAGGCTCATAAAGTCAGTGTCTACGGAGCAGCTCTATATCTGATATCCAGCTCTATATCTGACATCCAGCTCTATATCTGACATCCAGCTCTATCTGATCCAGCTCTATATCTGATATCCAGCTCTATATCTGACATCCAGCTCTATCTGATCCAGCTCTATATCTGACATCCAGCTCTATCTGATCCAGCTCTATATCTGACATCCAGCTCTATCTGATCCAGCTCTATATCTGATATCCAGCTCTATATCTGACATCCAGCTCTATCTGATCCAGCTCTATATCTGACATCCAGCTCTATCTGATCCAGCTCTATATCTGACATCCAGCTCTATATCTGACATCCAGCTCTATCTGATCCAGCTCTATATCTGACATCCAGCTTCTACATCTGACATCCAGCTCTATCTGATCCAGCTCTATATCTGACATCCAGCTCTATCTGATCCAGCTCTATCTGATCCAGCTCTATATCTGACATCCAGCTCTATCTGATCCAGCTCTATATCTGACATCCAGCTCTATATCTGACATCCAGCTCTATATCTGACATCCAGCTCTATCTGATCCAGCTCTATCTGATCCAGCTCTATATCTATACTGACCCTTAGCTGCCAGAGTTGTACCCTTCCTGCTGACTTGTTGTACAGAACTTGTAAGTCGCTTTGGATAAAAGCTTCAGCTAAATGACTAAATGTAAATGTATATCTGACATCCAGGGGAATACACACATACTGTACATAAACACACATACTGTACATAAACACACATTTGAGTGTTCTCTGACTGATATCTAGTTTGAGGAAACAGTGCTGCGTGTTCTCAGACGTTGACTTCACTGTCTCGGGGCGCAGGATTAACCTATTAAATCTTAATAGGATCACTTCCCGGTTTCAGCTAATTTCTTGCTCTTAAACTACACGGCAGCATTTTCTGTTGAGCGCTAGAGCACGTGCGCAGGGGTGCACGCGGGGGAGGGTGGGGTGCGCGCGCGGGGCCTCAGGTGGAACGGCTTCTCAGTGACTGCTGGTGTTTAACTTGGCCCTGGTCCCTGTGCTTGGGCTGTGTGTTTCCAGGGAGGGGAGGGAGATCCTGAACTGGACCGCTGAGTCTCAAGCCTACCCCCACATCGCCCAGCTGCTGGGCCTGCCTCAGTACCAGTACCACACCCTGCTGGGCCTCACCGTGTCGGTGGGCGGCCTGACCGAGTCCACGGTAGGTCAACACCACCTATAGGCCGGGCCTGGGGGGGAGACATGATGGAAGATAAGTTTCAAGTTTCTTTATTAGTTGTCATACAGAACAGTACAGAATACTTTTATATAAAATGCTTCTTTCTGTTTTGCTCCAGAGATTGTGCTAGATAAAAATAGATAAGTATAAAATAAGTATAGTAAGTATAAAAAGAAGTCAAGTACGTAGACAAAAGTGTTCAATATATACATATATACAATGTACAATGCAGAGTAGAAAAGTAACTGAGTTACAATACAATATACTATACAGTACAATGCAGAAATGGGATGAGGTACAATTTAGGTACAATTTACAGTAAGGTGTAATGAGGTATGGGTTGTAGTGCAAATTCTTTGCCAATAAATATAAAGTGTGTTTAGGTGTTCTAAAGTGGGTGCTGCAGTAAGTTGTTTGTTTAAAGTGAGTGTGTGCATGTGGATGTGTGTGCTGTGAGTGCATTTGATGGTTACATAGTGTTATTGTCATTTAGCATTCTGATGGCCTGAGGATAGAAGCTTCTTCTTAGTCTCTCTGTGCTTGCCATGAGACTCCGGTATCGCTTGCCTGACCGCAGCAGTTCAAAGAGGCAGTTGTTTGGGTGGCTGGAGTCTTTGATCATTCTCTTAGCCTTACCCATGCACCGCTTGTTGTAAATGTCTTGGAGAGTGGGAAGCCCCCCTCCAATTGTGCGTTCGGCTGAACGGGCCACTCTCTGTAGTCTGCTATGGTCTTGTGCGGTGCTGTTCCCAAACCAGGAGGTGATATTGCATCAGGATGCTCTCTATTGTGCATGAGTAGAAGTTCTTAAGGATCTTCTGACTGACTTGGAACTTCCTTAGGCGCCTGAGGAAGTAGAGGCGTTGTCGTGCCTTCTTCACAACACTGTCAATGTGTGTGGTCCATGTCAAGTCCTCGGATATGTGGACTCCGAGGTACTTGAAACTGTTCACTCTCTCAACCGGTGCCCCGTTGATGCTGAGGGGGCTGTAGTCCCTGACCCCCGACCTCCTGAAGTCCACAATCATCTCTTTTGTTTTGCTGATGTTCAGGGAGAGGCAGTTCTCCTGACACCACTGCAACAGATTCTTTACCTCTTCCAGGTAGGCCCTCTCGTCGTTGGCAGAGATCAGGCCCACCACTACTGTGTCGTCAGCAAATTTGATGATTGTGTTGTTGTTCCACTGTGCCACACAGTCGTGTGTGTACAGGGAGTAGAGGAGGGGACTCAGAACACAGCCCTGGGGGGCCCCTATGTTGAGCGTGATGGATGAGGAGGTGCAGTTGCCTGCTCTCACCACCTGGGGTCTACCCGTCAGGAAGTCCAAGACCCACTGGCAGAGGTCATAGTTCAAGCCCAGGTCCCTGAGCTTGGCTATGAGTTTGGAGGGGACTATGGTATTGAATGCTGAGCTGTAGTCAATGAACAGCATTCTCACATAGTTTCCCTGCCTCTTGTCCAGGTGTGATGCTGCTGTGTGCAGCACATGGGCTATGGCGTCCTCCGTGTTGGGGCGGTATGCAAATTGCAGGGGGTCCAGGTTGATGGGGAGGGAGGAACAGATGTAGCCCTTCACTAGCTTCTCAAAGCACTTCATGGCTATGGAGGTGAGAGCTACAGGGCGGTAACATAACATACCAGGGTATCTGTGGGGTATTAGAAAGACCTCCTCTCCCCAGACCTGTAAGTAGCACAGGTACTAACCACACAGGGTACCTGCGGTGTATTAAACAGTCTTAAATAGTCTTGAATTCATAATTCTCAATTTAAGGCCTTGAAAGGTATTCAAAAGTCTTACATTTCATTTGCACAGGTATTGAATATAAATAATATTTAATATCGATGGCTGAAAGGCAAAACCTCTTATCTGCAATTTTTTTTATTTTATTATTTCACTTTGGATGATGAGAAACCTCCTATCTGCACCTATTCAGTCTGTCTGCAAGATATCTTCCAAAAGCCAAAAGCAGTGTATTGTATTTGCATTCTGCGTTTCTTTTGTTTTCTCAAAAAAGTGAAATTTTCAGATAGAAGGTTTTGCGTTTCAACCATCAATATATGAAATGTTTTTGTATTCAAGGCGCTACTGGAAGCTTGGTGCATCTGGCGAGAGATTGCATGGAATGCGCAAGAATTTAAATCTTGCTAGTATGGTCGTGAAATTGGTATAAAATGTTGCTCTTAAGTGGTATTAGAACGTCTTAAATTGTACTTTTGAAACCTGTAGATACCCTGGATAAGATAAGATATTCCTTTATTGATCCCCTTGGGGACATTTGGGCAGCATGGGGGGTGGGGAGGGGAGGTACAGGTAGGTACAGGTATGGTATGCGCAGCGTAATAGAAGAAAGACATAAATATAGGCCATACAATTTTATCTGAATATAAGAAATATGAGAAAAATAAACGGTGTAAACGATATAATTAACTCTGAATATAAAGATATGAGAACAGTGTAAACAAAGGTGCAGATGAGGGTCTGTATGCCCTATTAGTTATATTATACAATTTACAATAGATATAGGCAATAAAGAAATTGAGTCTGAATATATGCTATGAGTAAAAGTAAAAGTAAACAGTATACACAAGGTGCAGTATACACAAGGTGCAGTATACACAAGGTGCAGTATACACATTGGTACCCTGACTGGCATGATATACATCAGGGGTAGGCAACCCTAGGCATTATTTTTCTTTTTTATATTATAGTGAAATATTTTGCACTGTTGTCGCATTTATCTTGTTGAAATCCTCCCACGGGTTCTTTTTTGTAAGTCGACTGTTTTGCACACCCCTATGACAGCTATACAGCTGTTCCCATGGTGCTCAGCAGTCAGCTGGCCTCCCGCGCCCGCGCGCAGTTCCCAGGTAATCATACAGTGCTGCGGTTGCATTCTGTATGTGCCGTCTTTCATGATGGCAACCCCCGCTAAGAAAGTTAAAGCAAAGGAAATTCGGGCATTCCAGCCCTTGTGGACAGACGACTACGGGTTTGTGTGTCAGAAGGACCGTGCTGTGTGTACTTTATGTTTAGAAAATGTAGTTTGCAGAACGTCAGGTGTGAAACGCCATTTTGAGACGAAGCATCAAAAAAGTTTCAAAGATCAGGCATGGAAAGCAAGCCAGCACCCTCAAAGTGTTCACGACTGCTAAAAACCATGCAACTGAAGCAAGCTATCGCATTGCTCATTGCATTGCGAAATGTGGAAAGCCATTCACTGATGGTGAGTATATCAAGGAGGCTTTTCTCTGTAGCTCAGATGTTTTGTTTGAAGGCTTGCCAAACAAAGAGACAATCAAATCAAGGATAAAAGATATCCCCATGTCAGCTTGAAGTGTCGAGCGACGCATCAACGAAATGTCAGAAAATATCAGAGAACAGCAAACAGCTGGATTAAAAGATGCTCCGGTGTGCAGCTTAAAGTGACCAACTACAGCCCCCAGATAACGGAGCTCAGTAAAGCAAAACTGTTTGTCTGCATTGCACCCCCGCCCCAACTCAGATTTAGGGTTGATACAACCATCATAATAAATATTGTTAATAATAACAATAATAATGTAATAATGTAAAAATATCATTAAAAATACCTGATTATGAGGGGGAAAAAATACGATGCATGGAATATTGTTGATAAGGCACACTAGTTACAACTATATTTCAAACTGGCACTGCATGTCAAAAAGGTTGCTGACCCCTGATATACATCATACATTGTAGTCCGTGCAGGTTCTGGTGGTCAGACACACTTAGTGGTCAACTCTTCATCGAAAAGGCAATAAAGCGAAAATGTTTTATTTATTGCCTATTGGGAAGAGAGCGGGTAGCAGTGAAGAGTGGCTAGAGTGACACACACGCATCCAAAAATGTTAAACAGTTTTGCACACATTAATTTAAATCATCTGTATACACCCAATTCAAGAGTTACGGCTGCATTTCCTTTCATTATTTGGTCACGGATGTCCGGATTTGGTGCACATTTTGGCCCTTTTGGGGCAGAGGTGTTTATACAGTAGCAGGCTGTAGAGTAGGCAGCTCTGCGTAGGAGTGTGCATCTCCTCCTTTATGTAAAGGAATCACTTGGCCGATTTCGGAAAATCTGCCCGTTGAGCGATGGAAAGGTTAAATATATGCGCCACTCGCTCTGCGATAATTGGAGAGGACAGTTTTAGAAAAAGAATAATCCAATTTATTCTCTCTAGTTGAACTGGTTCCAATGGCTTGCGATGTTTAAATACATCATTAGGAGAGAGACGGGTTGAAGGGTGAACTGAGAAGCACGGTTCAACACAATCGGCATCAATAAGAAGAAGGGGCCCTGGCCCCTGAGTGTTCCTTGTGTACCGTCAGGTCCATACATGCAGTATTTGGACATTAACACGACGTCTCGGCTCTGTACGCCACCACAATGGATTTTTCTGGGGGGGGGTTCAGCCTAATGATGGCTTGCTTCACTGATACTGACTGCTCTTTGGACCTCGTATTGAGGGTTGACAACGGCAACAGATTCCAAATGCAAATACCACACTTGAAATGAACTCTAGAGACCTTTCGTCTGCTCCTTATGGACGATAGGAATGTGGGGAATAACGCATCTGGCCATGGAACAGCTGAGCAGCCAATGGACCTATCTCAAACCCTGCCTTCTTTTCTTGATCCTCCAATCACAACTGTCGCTTACCTCGGACATTGTCCGAGGTAAGCGACAGTTGTGATTGGAGGATCAAGAAAAGAGGGCAGGGTTTGAGATAGGTCCATTTTCACCCGATTTGGATGTAAACAGATTTGGATGTAAACAGGCAACAGTGGCTCGGGTGGTAGAACAGTCGTCTGGTAATCCGGAGGTTCCCGGTTCAATTCCCGCTCCTCTCTCGGGCAGTGTGTCGAAGTGTCCTTGACACTCACTTAACCCCTGACTGCTCCCGATGAGCAGGTTGGGCAACTTGCATGGCTGCCTCCACCGTCGGTGTGTGAATGAATGGGTGAATGTGAGGAACCAATTGTGAAGCACTTTGGATGAAAGCGCTATATAAAGGCACCATTTACCATTTAACAAATTAAAGATGAAAGTCTGTCCAAATATCCCTGGACCTGCCTGTATGTCCCTGGCCAGAGAGAGTCTTAATGAGGAGACGGATCACTGTGGTAGTTCTGAATGGAGAAATCCGTAGCATTAAAGATGGCAGAAACAACAAAACAGCTTCTTGCTAAATAAACACATTCAGAGAAAATCGGTACATTTAATTTTATGTTGAGTACATATCATTTATTACTGCATCTTGAGGTGAAATGTGTTTCAAAGTTTTAAAGATGTTTGAAATGAATAACGACCACAGTGCTGTGAGTCATGCAGTGAGTGGTCGCCATGGTAACTAAGGACTCCTGTGGCAGACAGACGCGTCTATTCTTTTACCAACTAACTTGCATTTGTCCGCGATCTGATTGGCCACTGACGTTTCTGGTCATGTGACATGTGCGCCAATCGCGTGATGCCTGTTTCTGCGCCTATTTCCGCCTGCAAACTACATAACGCCTAGTTTATCACTGGTTAAGCTTAGGCGACTCTTTCGAAGTTGGTTAAGGTTAGAGTTTGGAATCAGGGCTGGTGTTCTATCGCCCTGCTCTTAAGACAAACTCTAACCTTAACCAACTTCGAAAGAGTGCCTAAGCTTAACCGGTGAAAGAAACAGACGTCACACGATTGGCGCAGATGTCACATGACCAGAAACGTCAGTGGCCAATCAGATCGCGGAAAAATGCAAGTTAGTTGGTAAAAGTATTGACGCGTGGCAGACACCACTGGATGGCGCATGTTGGGGAAAAGACAATCACAAAATTGTCCTTCTTGACCAAATTAACCATTCTATGTTGTCATTATAGTAGCATAGTACATAGTAGTACTATTATAGTAGGTAGTAGTATAGACATAGTACTGTAGCATAGTACATAGTAGTATATACATAGTAGCATAGTACATTGTAGATGGTAGTATATATACATTGTACACAGTAGTATAGCCATATTAACATGGTAGGTGGTGGTACTGGTAGTAGTTTAGACATAGTAGATACTAGTAGTATAGACATAGTAACAATACATAGTAGATAGTAGTATAGACATAGTAGCATAGTAGTATAGATAGACATACAGTAGTAACATAGTAGATAGTAGTATAACCATAGTAACATAGTAGTATTAACATAGTACACAGTAGATAATAGTATAGACATAGTATCATAGTAGTATAGTAGTATAGACATAGTACATAGTAGATAGTAGTAAAGACATGAAAATGACCAAAAATGTACAATCACAATATTACTGTGTCATGGCCCTAGTGTGGTATTATTGAATTTGAGTACTCTGTCAATGTGGGATCTAGTAAAGTACACAAATCCCAACAATAAAACCATTGTTCATCCAGACCAGAACTAGTGCAAAGGTCAACTTGCCTTATTGACTGTAGTGTGTTAATATGTTCTTTTTACGGTTGTCTGTTATCACAGTGTCAGGTTCTGCTGTCAGCCCAGTTATCCGAGACAAAGTTTGGTTGTTTTGTTATGAGTTTGGCCAACAGGTGGCGCCAGAGCTCCTCATGTAGTCGACTCCAACCCCCTGACCAGCTAACCCTCTGAGAGGAAACAGGTTGTGTTACTTTGGGCCCTGTCTCTACTTTCTGTCCTTGTAAACAATATAGCAGCAACAACGATCCAGAACAATCTGATTAGGAGCTGGTCTCATCCAGAACAACCTGATCTGAAGCTGTTCTCATCCAGAACAAACTGATCAGGAGCTGTTCTCATCCAGAACAAACTGATCTGAAGCTGTTCTCATCCAGAACAAACTGATCTGAAGCTGTTCTCATCCAGAACAAACTGATCAGGAGCTGTTCTCATCCAGAACAAACTGATCTGAAGCTGTTCTCATCCAGAACAAACTGATCTGAAGCTGTTCTCATCCAGAACAAACTGATCTGAAGCTGTTCTCATCCAGAACAGGCTGATCTGCAGTCGGCCTTGTGGAGCTACTGGCAGACATGTTTTTTTTCCCATCTGAACCTGTGTGTCTCAGTGATGAATGAAAGCTTCTAAAAACCGTGTCGACCGCTTCCCGCTCCTGACCCCCTGCTCCCGTCACTCCACCAGGCCAGGCCTGGAGCCTCCACCCCCTTCTGTCTGTCTCTCCACCTGCGGGTGGCTGTGCTTCTAGAGGGGGTCCTGCTCGCTCAGGAGTGATTTGTGGCAGTTTGGTTATTTTTAACCCCCAGTGTTTGTGGATATAATAAAGACAAATAAGGTGAATGCCTTTTTAATAGGTGCAGCGAGGTCGGTAAAGCTGAACTCCTGCCAACAGAGGCTGTGAAAACTGTATTCCCTAGGAGGCCATGTGGCCCCTCCCCCAGCCTCGCTCTCTCTCTCTCTCTCTCTTTCTCTCTCTTCTCTCTCTCCTCTCTTCTCTCCTTCCTCTCTCTCCCTCTTCTCTCTCTCTCTCTCTCTCTTCTCTCCATCCTCTCTCCCTCTTTTCTCTCTCTCTCTCTCTCTCTCTCTCTCTCTCTCTCTCTCTCTCTCTCTCTTCTCTCCATCCTCTCTCCCTCTTTTCTCGCTCTCTCTCTCTCTTTTCTCGCTCTCTCTCTCTCTCTCTCTCTCTCTCTCTCTCTCTCTCTCTCTCTCTCTCTCTCTCTCTCTCTCTCTCTCTCTCTCTCTCTCTCTCTCTCTCTCTCTCTCTCTCTCTCTCTCCTCTCCCCCCCCCCCCCCCCCCTGGCCTCTCCCCTACATCAGATGGACCCTCAGAGACTGGGTACTGTAGGCTGATATGTTTGGACAGGACTGTGGTGGAAATTGAGCCAAAACTTCATCCATCCCTATTGGGCCGAACACACCGGATCACTCACACACACACACACCACACACACACACACACACACACACACACTAACACACACACTAACACACACACAGTTCAGAGAGTTCCACAGTTCAAGCACCCTGTCGATTCCTGTATCCTCCCCTTTCGTCACAACGGTGATGGAGTCCAACTTGAATAAGTGTGTCTGACTCTTAACCACCAGAACCTGCACAGACTACAACGTATGATTTGTGTATACTGCACCTTGTGTATACTGTATACTTTTACTCTTGCTCGTAATATACTTTCAGATTCAAATTTATTGTAACGTAGGGCGGCTGGCTGGCGCAGCGGACATTGCGCTCGTCACCAACGCAAGAGACACCGGGTTCAAATCCGGCTGTCGGCGTTGCCCCCGGCTTGGGCCGGCCGTCATACTGGCTCAATTGGCAGAGTCAGCGGGTGGAAGTCGATGGGTGGTAATCTGGACGTTGTGGACAGCGACTCCTACAGGTCGGTTGGGGGACGCCTGCACAGCAGAGACAGGAAATAGCGGGGGTAGTGTGTGAGCCTCCCCACACGTTACTCCTCGCCAATGAGAGTCCGCGCTGGCTGGTGAAAAGATGTGACAGGCTGCCTCCTCGTGTACTGGAGGGGACACGTAATGCAAGGCTTGCCTTCTATCCTCCCTACGACGACCTGTGGGGGGCATATGCGAGCAACGTTCAAGGAGGGGAGAATTGGAAACAGCGAAATTGGGATGGGAGAAAAAATAGAAAAATAAGGAGGAAAAAGTGGATACAAAAAATAATTAAATTATTGTAACGTATAATATAACCCACATAGGGCATATAGACCCCTCATCTTTATCATACCTGTACCTACCCTCCCCTCCCCCATGCTGCTATGACTCCGAATTAACCCAAGGGGATCAATAAAGGAACATCTTATCTTGTCTTATCCTAAATGTTAGGTTCTCATTTCACCAGAGACTAGATGGGGAAAGTTACTCAATAAAAGTCTGTTAAATATCCGTCCTGTCTCTGTCTGCCTGTTTGCTCCTGTTGCTCTACGGCACCTGAGTACGACAGTGACGGGATGCTGTCATTACTCAATGTTTTGCTCTGATGATGTCATCGCTCTGTAATGAAACTTGCCCCGTCTCTCTTTCCAAGGCTCCTCGTCTTCAGACACATTCAATACGACACAATAAGCGATCGTCGCGTATCACATTCTGTTATTCTAGGCGTCTGCTATGGTGGCCAATTTCTTCAGGCATTTTGTGTGTGTGCGCGCGCGTGTGTGTGTGTGTATTGTGCGTGTATGATTCACTATTGCCAATACCATTTTTTTGCGAGCAAACTACGAGTACTACATTTTGGGTACACACTCACCGCGCTGTTTTATTACTGAGACGAATACTTGGCAAGTTGTGTAAAAGTAACACACTCAAAATATGTTACCCTAGTTGAGGTCTTCAGTGGTCTTCATTCATACCAATTACAAATAACTGTAAAGCTAATATTGGCAGATAGCTGTGTGTGTGTGTGTGTGTGTGTGTGTGTGTGTGTGTGTGTGTGTGTGTGTGTGTGTGTGTGTGTGTGTGTGTGTGTGTGTGTGTGTGTGTGTGTGTGTGTGTGTGTGTGTGTGTGTGTGTGTGTGTGTGTATTGGGTGTGTAGTAGTACTGTGTGTGTGAGTGTGTGTGTAGTAGACATAGTAGTAGTAGTAGTAGTACAGTGTGTGTTGTGTGTGTGTGTGTGTGTGTGTGTAGTAGTAGTAGTAGTAGTAGTAGTACAGTGTCTGTTTGTGTAGTAGTAGTAGTAGTAGTAGTAGTAGTAGTAGTAGTACAGTGTGTGTGTTATTGGGTGTGTAGTAGTACAGTATGTGTGTTATTGGGTGTAGTAGTAGTACAGTGTGTGTGTGTGTGTAGTACAGTGTGTGTGTGTGTAGTAGTAGTAGTACAGTGTGTGTGTGTAGTAGTAGTAGTACAGTATGTGTATAATAACTACAGTCCCCTCCTCTCCAGGTTCGCTTCTCCTCCCAGTCTCTGTTTGACCACTTGAAGGGCGTCCAGGGGGACAGCGCCGCTCTGGGTCAGTTTGCAGACGCACTGCTGACCATCTTCAGAGACCACCTCCGCAACGACAGGTACACCTTTTCACTTCACACCACCTCCCTAACAGGTACACCTTTTCACTTCAGAGACCACCTCCTAACAGGTACACCTTTTCACTTCACACCACCTCCCTAACAGGTACACCTTTTCACTTCAGAGACCACCTCCCTAACAGGTACACCTTTTCACTTCAGAGACCACCTCCCTAACAGGTACACCTTTTCACTTCAGAGACCACCTCCCTAACAGGTACACCTTTCACTTCACACCACCTCCCTAACAGGTACACCTTTTCACTTCAGATACCACCTCCCTAACAGGTACACCTTCCTTCACTTCACACCACCTCCCTAACAGGTACACCTTTTCACTTCACACCACCTCCCTAACAGGTACACCTTTTCACTTCAGAGACCACCTCCCTAACGGGTACACCTTTTCACTTCAGATACCACCTCCCTAACAGGTACACCTTTTCACTTCAGAGACCACCTCCCTAACAGGTACACCTTTTCACTTCAGAGACCACCTCCCTAACAGGTACACCTTTTCACTTCAGAGACCACCTCCCTAACAGGTACACCTTTTCACTTCAGAGACCACCTCCCTAACAGGTACACCTTTTCACTTCAGAGACCACCTCCCTAACAGGTACACCTTTTCACTTCAGAGACCACCTCCCTAACAGGTACACCTTTTCACTTCAGAGACCACCTTCCTAACAGGTACACCTTTTCACTTCAGAGACCACCTCCCTAACAGGTACACCTTTTCACTTCAGAGACCACCTCCCTAACAGGTACACCTTTTCACTTCAAACTAGGGATGTCCGATATTATCGGCCGATATTGGCATTAAAATGTGATATCGGTTTAAATCTTTTTTATTTTATTTATTTATTTAACCTTTATTTACCCAGGCAAGCAAGTAAGAACACATTCTGATATTTTTTATTGTCAAAAGTATGCATAATGTTGTGTTAATTCCACGACAAGAGATATGTAATGTTAATTACCTGAAATTATTCCTTTTTTTGGGGGGGGGGGGGGGGGGGGGGGGGGGGGGGGGACTCTGCATATATCGGTATCGGTTGATATCGGTATCGGAAATGAAGAGTTGGACAATATCGGTATATCGGTAAAAAAGCCAATATCCAGCATCCCTATTTCATACCCTTATTTCTACTTGTGAGGTTACCCTCCTTTACAGCGACGACAAGCTTACAGACTGATCTGGAGCCTGCTCTCGCCACATTCATTCCATACATACAGGTAGATAAGAATAAACAATGAAAGAAAATCAGCTAAGACAGTTACAAGTGGACACACACAGTGGTCGGAGATCATGCTTTTAAATGCAGCAAGAGAAGGAAGAAGCTTCAGAGTCAGTTGGAGCCGCATTCCAGGAGTTGGAAGTATCAAAGGAAAAAGCAGTGTTTCATATTTCAGAGCAAACTGGAGGAACCCTAAGAACCAACCGGCCATTTGAACGTGTAGAATAGGTTCCAAGATTCCATTCCAACAGTGTTGTGATGTAAGCGGGAAGTTTACCAATAAACAAATACCAATGATAGTTACGCCTTTAAACCACAGTCTGAAGGTCATCCAACCTCTCACACACACACACACACACACGCACACGCACACGCACACGCACACACACACACACACACACACACGGCTATAGCATCACTATAGACACACTTGGGACACTCGGCAGGGAGAGAAGAGAAGCTGAAGCTGAGTAGACTCGTGTGTGTCGCCTCCTCAGTGACGGCCAACCCAGTTCCACATTCTGCGATCTGATTGGCCACTGACGTTTCTGGTCGTGTGACATCTGCACCAATCGTGTGACGCCTGTTTCTATCACCGGTTAAGCTTAGGCGACTCTTTCGAAGTTGGTTAAGGTTAGAGTTTGTCTTTAGAGCAGGGCGATGGAACACCAGCCCTGATTCCAAACTCGAACCTTAACCAACTTCGAAAGAGTCGCCTAAGCTTAACCAGTGATAAACTAGGCGTCGTTAGGTAGTTTGCAGGCTGTTCGAGGCGGAAATGGGCGCAGATACAGGCGTCACGCGATTGGGGCGCACATGTCGCATGACCAGAAACGTCAGTGGCCAATCAGATCGCACCAGAAACGTCAGTGGCCAATCAGATCGCACCAGAAACGTCAGTGGCCAATCAGATTGCAGAACGCGGAACTGGAAATGCGTTGGTAAAAAAACTAGACGCGTGACGACCAGCAAATACATTGTGCTTTAAGCGTCACCGGTCTCGTCTAAATGAAACGCTGATCTTGTGTTTCCCTTGTTGGCCCGCGTCCTGCTCATTTAAAGTGTTAATGTGAAACATCCTCAGCTGTCGACACGGAATAACCACGAGATATATGAAGATTTAGTCAGATTGCTAATGACATTTCAGTGTTTTGATTTCATGTTGAAGTCTTTATTATTCGGCGATGACAGACAGACATACTGGCGTGTGTCAACTCTCCAAACAGAAACACAGAATGTATATATATTTAGAGATGCACTGATTTAAAAAAACAACTCATTATTCCTGTCAGATCCCATCTTGATGCGTCTACAGTATGCATACTGTATAGAGGGGACATTTCTACGTCTACATCAGTGGTTTTCAACTTTTTTGGGGGGTCAACGCCCCCCCTATCTGACATCAACACCCCCCTATCTGACGTCCACACCCCCCTATCTGACGTCCACACCCCCCTATCTGACATCCACGCCAGCCAGATATATATTCTTCGTCTCTCAATTATGATTATTTTCTGTTGATAATTTTCATCTATAAAATTTCTAATTGGCTCATTTTGTTGGGTCAGTGTTGTGTGTAAAATTAAGGCTTCTAACAATGGGTAGGGTTTAAAAAAAAAAAAAAATTAATCTAAATTCAGATGTTTACTCCATTATACATTTTTTTATACCATAAATGTGTATAAATTAAACATTACGAAAAGTTAACATTTTCTTTACTAAAAAAGTGACACTTTTCCTGTTTCTGAAGTGGCATTTTGGTTTGTGATTATGCTCACTGCATGTAGGCTTCTCTCTGGTTCCAGTTGGTACCGCCCTGCTGAGAGTTAACGGTTTGACCCCATCTCTCCGCAGGGTATCCGATCCCTTCCTGAAGATGCTGGATCAGATGCTCGCTAACAGCTGCTTTGAGATATTCACCACCCAAGAGAAGTGAGCATCAAAGAGAGCATTACGGATGTGGTGACGTTGTTTCTGACCAAAGAGAGACGACGCTGAACTCTGTCTGTCCTCTCTCTGCCGTGTCTGTCCTCTCTCTCTCTGTCATGTCTGTCCTCTCTCTCTCTGTCATGTCTGTCCTCTCTCTCTGTCATGTCTGTCCTCTCTCTCTGCATGTCTGTCCTCTCTCTGTCATGTCTGTCCTCTCTCTGTCATGTCTGTCCTCTCTCTCTCTGTCATGTCTGTCCTCTCTCTCTGCATGTCTGTCCTCTCTCTCTGTCATGTCTGTCCTCTCTCTGTCATGTCTGTCCTCTCTCTGCCTTGTCTGTCCTCTCTGTCTCTTAGGACATGTCATGTATAATATAACTGATAGGGCATACAGACCCTCATCTGCACCTATGTTAGCTCTAAATTTTTCAAATTTGATTGCCTATATGTATGTCTTTCTACTATTACCCTGCCCATACCTATACCCCACCCCTCCCCATGCTGCTATGAATTAACCCAAGGGGATCAATAAAGGAATATCTTATCTTATCTTTATCTTAAGTCACCCGTTCTGCATGGACCTGCTGTCTCTCTGCAAGGAAAAGATCAAGAAGTCCAAGGACGTCCAGAAGATCCTCTCCGCTGTAGCCGTGTGAGTCTCCTCTCCATAGCAGCCCGGTCTCGCTTAAAATATGTAAATTAAGTACCTTGTCCCCTGTGGTCGTTCGTTTCTGTTTTCTGACGAGGCCGTGCTGTACATACAACACGTGATACACCGTGGCGAGGGGGGGGGAGGACCAGAGGGGGGGGGGGGGGGGACCAGAGAGGGGGGAAAGGACCAGAGAGGGGAAAGGACCAGAGAGAGGAAAGGACCAGAGAGGGAAAAGGACCAGAGGGGGGAAAGGACCAGAGGGGGGGAAAGGACCAGAGAGGAGGAAAGGACCAGAGAGGGGGGAAAGGACCAGAGAGGGGAAAGGACCAGAGAGGGGGGAAAGGACCAGAGAGAGGGAAGGACCAGAGAGGAGGAAAGGACCAGAGGGGGGAAAGGACCAGAGATGAGGAAAGGACCAGAGAGGAGGAAAGGACCAGAGAGGGGGGAAAGGACCAGAGGGGGAAAGGACCAGAGAGGAGGAAAGGACCAGAGAGGGGGGAAAGGACCAGAGAGGGGGGAAAGGACCAGAGGGGGAAAGGACCAGAGGGGGAAAGGACCAGAGAGGGGGGGGAAAGGACCAGAGAGGAGGAAAGGACCAGAGAGGAGGAAAGGACCAGAAAGGGGGGAAAGGACCAGAGGGGGAAAGGACCAGAGAGGAGGAAAGGACCAGAGAGGAGGAAAGGACCAGAGAGGGGGGAAAGGACCAGATGGGGAAAGGACCAGAGGGGGAAAGGACCAGAGAGGAGGAAAGGACCAGAGAGGGGGGAAAGGACCAGAGAGGGGGAAAGGACCAGAGGGGGAAAGGACCAGAGAGAGGGAAAGGACCAGAGGGGGGGGGGAAAGGACCAGAGAGGGGGGAAAGGACCAGAGGGGGGAAAGGACCAGAGAGGGGAAAGGACCAGAGGGGGAAAGGACCAGAGAGGGGAAAGGACCAGAGAGGGGGAAAGGACCAGAGAGAGGGAAGGACCAGAGAGGGGAAAGGACCAGAGAGAGGGAAAGGACCAGAGGGGGAAAGGACCAGAGGGGGGGGGAAAGGACCACATGTGTTGATGACGTGTTGATGACGTGTTGTTTGGTGTGCCGCAGGTTCTGTGGGCTGATCCAGTTCCAGGGGGAGGTGAGGAAGAGGATTCTGGCCCAGCTGCTGATGCTGCTCCTCCACCCCTTCCTTGTGGTAGGTCTTCCTCTCACGCAGGACCCTGCTACACCATCCCCTGGCGGAGTCATTTTACAAGGCTTATTGCTTGGAACTGTCGTGTAGACATTTTGGGGGAAATCGCACTAAACTAAAGGTTTTATACCAGAATATAGACTCATGAAGCCAATGATTTTTAGGACCTCTCATTATAAGTTGACTGAATAAGCCCGACATCTCTGCTGGCTCCTACTCTACTCTAGTCATTCTACAATGCCTATTGTTTGGAACTGTTGTGTCGACATTTTGGGGAAATCGCACTAAATTGTGCATTAAGTTGCTTAACAGCTCTGCCGTAACTACCTAACAATGGAGTGTTTGTTTGTATGTGTTTGGGACGGGACGGGGGGGGGGGGGGGGTGGATTCCATGTTGTTTACACTCAAAGGAGCAATAGGCCGTTGGTTTTGGGCAGATTTTGGAGATATTTTTTAATCCTTCAACCGAATTTGACAACGCCCTTCCCGATCAAAACGCATCAGGACGCCTCCAAAGCCACGCCCCGCTAGGTAGCTAGCAGGCCTTTGTTAGCAGCAGGCCTTTGTGTACGCACGCAATTGTTGTGTGCATAACAAGCGCATGTGTCACTAGAGGGTTTGATTGACAGCTCGCTCGTTCCAATCATTTGACTTGGTCGTTCGTTTGATTGGATGTCGTTGTTTTAGTCTTATTTTCTTTGCATACTATCGATTACTGTTGAGATATAATAAGAAATCTAAAATGTTGACAAAAATCGGCTGCCGCCTATTGATCCTTTAACCACTTTAGGCTACGTTCACACCAGTGGAGGTTTCTCTATGACAACACGTGAAACACAAATTCACTCATAATTCATAATTATTATTAATTTACATATACCTATATATATAATATATATATATTTTTTATATATATATATATATATATATATATATATATATATATATTATTATTATTATTGTTTTTTTTTATTATAAATGTTTTCCTCTAAAAAAAATTCCAGTGAATTTTTTTTTCTTCAAAAATGCCCAAAATTGACAGCTCTGAGCAGGCCTGCACTGCAGTAATGCCTGCAGTAATTATTTGTGCAGAATAACTGCACAGGTTGACCCAGGGTTAAATAAATAATAAATAATAGCCAATCAAAATAGGCTATTAATGTCATCTAAGCACGGTCTGTGCATTTAAACTCTTGCCATTGAATGGAGGATTTAATGATTGACAGCCCTTGACATCCAATACACGGAGATTGAATGATTGGCAGCCTTGCAAATCCAATCAGAGTATGGCTCCTACGACTGCAGCTCTGTAGCTACACGGCTGTTTCTCCCCTCGCGGGATTGATTGATTGAAAATTTTATTAACAGAGCACTGAGAGCAACCATGTTCGAAACCTCTATATTAGTGTATCTAACATTTAGCACTTTAATAGCGGGACATTTACTGAGGACCAGCACAACACACATGTGGATATTATGATTTAACAAGTCTTATCTGTCCAGGAGGATGACAACATTATTGCAGGTACTGTAAGCATAAGCAGGCAGCCTAGCAGTTTCTAGCTTGGATGCTAATAACTACTAGCGTTATCACGCTAGCTTGGATGTAATGTATCACATTGGCTGCTGGCTGCTAATGCAGCCTGTGGATAATATTTGCATGTGCACGGTGTTAGTGATGCTGGCTAAATGAATGAACGTTGTGTCTGAATGTTTGCCGCTAGCTTGTGGCTAGGCTAACTCACTTCGCTGAAGGTGCACAGCTGAGCTAGTGTCTTTGTGGCTTTCCCGGTTTGTCACGGTGAGATTCATGTGGGGAACTTTGGTGTGTGTGTGCAGCTCTGATGAATGAGAACTGCTGTCTTGTGCCGTTGTGTGGGTTTGTGTCTGAAACGACCGGTGGCTTGTGTGTGTTGCGTGAGATGCAGAAGTAAACATTGCCAGACATTCTGGTTAATGTAGTCATTGTAGTTCTCCCTCGCTTTCACCCACAGTTAAAGGAGACATGACATGCTGGTTTGATGAAATGTGTAGTGTAAATGAAATGAATAGTGTATGTATATTCAATAGTAGTATTGATAGTATATTAATATGTATATTGATATTGATATTAATATTAATTAATTTATTGATTGGTGTTGGTATTAATATTAATATATAGTGTATATTAATATTATGTTTTCATCTGTGTCCACTGACACACAGTGGGGGATGTTTTAAAAATATCTTCATCTTCTTTATTGTTCATCTTCTTTACGTCCATCTTCTTTATTGTTAATCTTCTTTACGTCCATCTTCTTTATTGTTCATCTTCTTTACGTCCATCTTGTTTATTCTTCATCTTCTTTATTCTTCATCTTCTTTATTGTTCATCTTCTTTATTGTTCATCTTCTTTATTCTTCATCTTCTTTATTGTTCATCTTCTTTATTGTTCATCTTCTTTATTGTTCATCTTCTTTATTCTTCATCTTCTTTATTGTTCATCTTCTTTATTCTTCATCTTCTTTATTGTTCATCTTCTTTATTGTTCATCTTCTTTACGTCCATCTTCTTTATTCTTCATCTTCTTTATTCTTTATTCTTCATCTTCTTTATTCTTTATTCTTCATCTTCTTTATTGTTCATCTTCTTTACGTTCATCTTCTTTATTTTTCATCTTCTTTATTCTTCATCTTCTTTATTCTTCATCTTCTTTATTGTTCATCTTCTTTATTGTTCATCTTCTTTATTCTTCATCTTCTTTATTGTTCATCTTCTTTATTGTTCATCTTCTTTATTGTTCATCATCTTTATTCTTCATCTTCTTTATTCTTCATCTTCTTTATTGTTCATCTTCTTTATTCTTCATCTTCTTTATTCTTCATCTTCTTTATTCTTCATCTTCTTTATTGTTCATCTTCTTTATTGTTCATCTTCTTTATTCTTCATCTTCTTTATTCTTCATCTTCTTTATTGTTCATCTTCTTTACGTCCATCTTCTTTATTCTTCATCTTCTTTATTCTTTATTCTTCATCTTCTTTATTCTTTATTCTTCATCTTCTTTATTGTTCATCTTCTTTATTTTTCATCTTCTTTATTCTTCATCTTCTTTATTCTTCATCTTCTTTATTCTTCATCTTCTTTATTCTTCATCTTCTTTATTGTTCATATTCTTTATTCTTCATCTTCTTTATTCTTCATCTTCTTTATTGTTCATCAGTTCAGGAGCGAGGGACCAGTTCACACTGGCATCTGATATCGGCCACATTTAAATAATCATGTGAACAACCACAAACAAAACAAAAAAAAATCAGATCTGAGCAATAGATTGAGCACTATAAGGCTCGCAGTGGGAACTTAGGCTTGGTGTTGAGTAAAGCACGGAGAACATCTGCGCTTGATACCAGAATATAGACCCATGAAGCCAGTGATTCTTGGGACCTCTCATTATAACTGACTCTAACCCATCTCCCTCCTGCTCTGTAATCTGCAGATCAGGAAGACCACAGCCAGCCAGATGTACGAGATGCTACTGACCTACGACGATGTCATCGACCCAGAGGTGTTGGACGACACCATGACCCTGCTGAGTGACACTAACTGGTCAGTATTCAGGTCGGGGTTGAGGGGCATAAACGCACCTGTTAGATTAGATTTGATTCAAATGTATCGTCATCATGCAGCACAAGTACAGCACAACGAAAGGAAGTTTGGCGTCCGACCAGAGTGCAAATGTAACAGTAAAGTGCGATAGTAATGTACAGGTGATTAAACGGGGTATAAAATATATAAATGAGTACTCCTGAATAATAGTGCTAATCTGTTGTAGTATTAATACGTACAGTGATACAGGTATAAAGACACTATGGTAGTAAGTCATACTGGCCAGCAGTGTAACTAGTAAGAGTAGGTAAGGGATATGTACAGATATAGATATATATATATATACACTACTGTATATACAGCATTATTGTACATACTGTTACTGCCCCAAAATACAGCAAATACAGTTTAAAACTCGTATTTACTTGTTGTCTACTGTTAGTCATTGTATCAACAGCTCGGTCTCGGTCAATCAACTAGAGAGTGAAAATAGATTGGACCTTTAATGATTGTGTCTTTGTGTAAGATGATGTCCTCATGTCGTCCTTCTGCATGTCTGCTGCAGGGAGAGCGACATCGTCACACTACGACCCCACCGGAACCGGCTCTGTGATTGGCTGGGAGTGAAGTTGAGAGTGCCCCAGTCGGTTGTCCAGGTAACTGTAGAACCGAAATGTCGTCATCAGAATCCGTTTTACTGTCACATCCCTGTTCTGTTAAGAGTCTTGGCTCCTTGACCCAACAGCAGCAGCAGCAACAGCAGCATCATCAGTAGTACAAGAACAAAGAAGCTATAAAATAGTGTAAATGTTTAGAAATTAGCAACATAGCAATTAGTGATGGACACGAGTAATGTTTTCCCAGATCCAGTACTCTCACGAAATACTCAAGTAGTGCAAGTAGTAGAGTAATCGATTACTCGCGCCCATTCCTAGTCATGATATCAAGATATCGTTAGGCAAGGGCGGCTAGGTGGCGCAGTGGGCAAGGCGCTCGCCACCAACGCAGGAAATGCTGGGTTCGAGCCCAGCTCTCGGCGTTGCTACCAGCTTGGCTGGTCGTTCATACTAATACAATTGGCAGTGTTAGGGGGTGGGAAGCTGGTGGGTGGGGATCGGACGTTGTGGACAGTGACTCCTACAGGTCGGTTGGTGCGCCTGGGCAGTAGAATCAGGAAGCGACCGGGGCGGCGTGTCCCTCCCACACAGACCCTCGCCGCTGAGAGATCGCACTGTGCAGGTGAAAAGATGCGACGGCTGCCTCCTCGAGTACCGGAGGGGACACGTGATGCAAGGCTTCGTCCACATTGCAGCCGGCCTGTGGGAGGCATGGCCTAACAACGTTCGAGACATGGGAGGGTAGAATTGGACAATACGAAGTTGGGGAAGGGAGAAAAATAGATCAAAAAATAAAAAGATATCGTTAGGCACAGTTCTGTCATCTAAACGAATGATAACAACAACCACAGTAACTCAAATTCCAGTATTTGAGAGGGGATGATATTTGAAAGTATCATGGTTTGATATCACACGTCACATTATCACACAGTTCATACCATGATACTTTCAAATATCATCCTCTTAAATATTGGAATTTGAGGGGATGATATTTGAAAGTATCATGGTATGAACTGCGTGATAGTGTGATATTTGAAAGTATCATGGTTTGATATTGCACGTTATCACGCAGTTCATACGGCCGTGCCCTACTTCTAACCCGCTGCGTCACAGTGAGCCGGCGCGGTGGGCGCTTGAATGAATGGAATGAACAACATAGACGTGTATTCTGCGTTGGTATCGCCGTGCGCAGGCTGCGGTACAGTCCATTCATCGCAGGGCTACAAAGGTTTGTTTGTGTTTGAGGTCTCCTACTTTCTGGTGGTCACACGCCTCATCACCCTTTGCCAAATCCTAACATATGATTCACTTTTCTACACAATCAGTGAATCAGAAGATTGATACCAATTTCCTTTCTGTCCCTACAGTAGGAAGCTATCCAGCTGCATGCTTATGTTCAGAGTCAATTATATTGTTGACACTGTATATTTGTTATCCTATTTTTATATTCAGATCACATTTTATTGCCTATATTTATGTATTTCTTCTATGACCATGCCCATACCTGTACCTCCCCTCCCCCATGCTGCTATGACACCTGAATTTCCCCAAGGGGATTAATAAAGGAATATATTATTATCTTAGCCTAGCTTAGTACAATGAATGGAAAACAGATGCGTAGTGGCTAGCCTAGCTTAAAACTCATTGGCCAATGCATGGGCTAGCCACTACGTATCTGCTTCTATTCATTGTGCTAAGCTAGGCTAGCGTGCAGCTGGATAGCTTTCTACTGAATGCAGAGAGGAGATTGGTATCTATTCTCTTGTCTGATTCTGGAGAAGACGGTAAGTGAATTTCCTATAATGTCGGCGTGATCCTAATGGGAGCTTTGTAGATAAGGAGTTATTTTGGGTTATGGAGCCTGTTTGTTTCTCGAGGTGGTATTTTTATTGCCACGTTGTTTTTTCCAACTAGCTATTTCAAGAGTATGGGCATAATTGGATTTCTATTTCCGCATAGAAGTTATCTCCTTTTGATCACATTTGGGTAACTTGGATCATTCCTTTTCCTCAATAGATTAGATTAGATTAGATTCTAATTTATTGCCATTATACAGCAACAACAAAAATCAGTTTGCCATCCAACCAGAGTGCAAATGTAACAGTAAAGTGCAATAGTAATATACAATGTACAGGTGGTTAAACGGGGTATGAAATAAATAAATTAGCAATACTGAGTAATAGTGCAGATCAGATGAATGTACATAGTTGTAGTATTATTATGTACAGTGATTCAGGTATAAAGACACTATGGTAGTAAGTCATACTGACCAGCAGCGTAACTAGTAAGAGTAGGTAAGGGATATGTACAGATATAGATATAGTATCTACAGATATGTAAAAGGATATATATATAGAATATAAATATATAAATGTATTCCCATTCTCTCAACAGATACCTGTCCAGTAAGCACAGGGTTCTTCTCAGCTCCCAGACAGCAGGAAGCCACATGTACCAGACAGGAAGTCACCAAGTACCAGACAGCAAGTCACATGTACCTGACAGCAGGAGTCCATGTTGACTGCGGCTTCGCCTCAAACTGTCCGTCTCACTGAATCGGTTGTTCCTTCCATATGCCCGACATCAACTTTATGGAACGCTATGAAACTTTACTATTTTTTTTTAATTGTAAAACAATTATTAATGTTCTGTCGCAATCTGTCAATTAACTTCATAACTTTCCATGATTTGACAATAAACAAACCAAAAACACCATAGTTGTTCTCTTTGTTGTATCAGTGCAACTTCAAAACGATATAATTTCATTCCTTTTCAAACTTTTATTCATTATTTCTCATTTACAGTCACGTCGTGTGTACATACAGAAATAAGCACCAAAATAAAGCACACGGCATATAAAATCACAACAAAGAGACAACAAGATGAGGCAAAAAGCAAGGATAACAAATCAATTAAAACACGTACAACTTGATTGACAAAGGTTGGCGATTTTAAACTCTTTTAAACTCTGCAACAGAGGGGAGAATCTCAAGCTTTAAGGACTGTTGGAGTTCATTCCATGAGCTAGGGGGGCATCATAGCAAAATGCATATTTACCCTGTTCTGAGCAAACTCAGGGGACCTTAAGGACCAGCCAGTCACTAGAACGGGTTCCATAGGTTCCAGAATTCCAAAATTGTAGTATAAGGAGGTAGCTTACCAATAAGGGCCTTAGAAATGAAGAAATGCCAGTGTTTGTTATGCCTCTCCATCAAAGAGGGCCAACCAACCTTCTCATAAAGGACACAGTGATGAGTGTTGTATCTATCATTATAATAATAATAACTTTTATTTATATAGCACTTTTCATACAAGATGCAGCCCAAAGTGCTTCACATTACATGATAAAAGAAAGATAAAACAATGAATAATAACAGATTAAAAAAAGAACCACAACCACAAGTAAACCACACAGTCTAAAATCACAAGCAAAGAAAAGGGATAAAATCGATGATAAAAAAAATATAAATTGTTGCTAATTAAAAGCAATATTAAAAATGTATGTTTTCAACTGTCGTTTAAAAATGTCGACTGAGCCAGCCTCTCTAGTATTTTTTGGGATTGTGTTCCACAGCTGTGGTGCATAGAAATTAAAAGCAGATGCCCCAATTTTCCCTTGGGGCACCCCAGGAACATTTAAAAGACCAGCTGTGGAGGACCTCGTGACTGAGGGGACATAAAAAGACAGGACATCAGAAATGTACGAGGGTGCTAAATTGTTAAGAGCTTTAAAAACAAGTAGAAGGACTTTAAAATTAGTGATGCATCTGAGGGCAGCGTGATGGACAAGGATTTAAGAGTCGAGGCTGCAGCATGTCTATATTACATCACCATAGTCCAAGACTATAAGAAGACTGCTTCGACAGCTCTAATCAAAGGAAAGCTGGTTCTGTTATATGACTGTTATATGGTTCTGTTCTGCTATATGACTACACAGGCTGATTAAAAAAGCCTTCATTGTATTGTGCCATGTGACCAACCTTTGTTAATGAGTGCAGGGTGACATTCCTATGGAACCACTCTCCCAGGGGAACGAGCCCAGACCCAGCTTGCTCTCCTCATAGCTGGATGGAACCACTCTCTTTTGGGTCAACGCCCCCCTATCTTACGTCCATGTTCCATAACGCCCTTATCTGACGTCCATGTTCCATAATGCTCCCCCTATCTGACGTCCATGTTCCATAACGCTCCCCCTATCTGACGTCCATGTTCCATAACGCTCCCCCTATCTGACGTCCATGTTCCATAACGCTCCTATCTGACGTCCATGTTCCATAACGCTCCCCCTATATGACGTCCATGTTCCATAACGCTCCCCCTATATGACGTCCATGTTCCATAACGCTCCCCCTATCTGACGTCCATGTTCCATAACGCCCTCCTATCTGACGTCCATGTTCCATAACGCCCTTATCTGACGTCCATGTTCCATAACGCTCTCTCTATCTGACGTCCATGTTCCATAATGCCCCTATCTGACGTCCATGTTCCATAAGGCCCCTATCTGACGTCCATGTCCCATAATGCTCCCTATCTGACATCCATGTTCCATAACGCCCCCCTATCTGACGTCCATGTTCCATAACGCCCTTATCTGACGTCCATGTTCCATAACGCTCCCCATATCTGACGTCCATGTTCCATAATGCTCCCCCTATCTGACGTCGATGTTACATAATGCTCCCCCTATCTGACGTCGATGTTACATAATGCTCCCCCTATCTGACGTCGATGTTACATAATGCTCCCCCTATCTGACGTCGATGTTACATAATGCTCCCCCTATCTGACGTCGATGTTACATAATGCTCCCCCTATATGACGTCCATGTTCCATAACGCTCCCACTATCTGACGTCCATGTTCCATAATGCTCCCCCTATATGACGTCCATGTTCCATAATGCTCCCCCTATATGACGTCCATGTTCCATAACGCTCCCCCTATCTGATGTTCCATAAGGTCCCCCTCAACTCCCCACACCCAATACATTTCTCAATTATGATTATTTTGTGTTTATCATGGGTATCTATTGCCATTAATATTTATATTTGGCTCAGTTTGTTGGGTCAATTAAGCCTGTCAGTCTTGTCTTGTGTGTTAAATAAAGGGTTCTAAAATCGTCCTTATTATATATATGTAACAGATGGTATCGTGAAGCGCAGTCAAGAAGGGCTGGGGTGAGTAGCGGTGCTATGGGTTAAACTCACTCTCACATCCTCAAAGACAGATAGACACGTTGCAAAGTAGTGGATTCACCTCTTGGTATAGCGGTCTGTGTTGCTGCCTGCGGTGTGGGAGACCGGGGTTCGACTCCCACTCGGGGCATCTAAGTTTGAGGTGACGTTGTCACAACCGTTACATATATATTTTAATTTCTTTACTCATTTAACTTTTTACTACCGAGTATGTGTAAGTAAACATTTTCTTTGATAAAAAAGTGACAGTTTCCCAGTTTCTAAAGTGGGATTTTGGATATTGCATGTAGGCTCCTCTCTGGTTCTAGTGAAGTTGTTGTCCTGATATTAAAACAATAACCCCCCCCCCCCCCCCCCCCCCCCAACACACTCTGAACGCCCTGTGGGGTGGTACCGCCCCCCGTTGAGAAACCCTAGTCTACATACACCAACAACAACAGCAACACACAGGTGAAAGTGAAACCAGTCTCCTATACTCCGGGGAAGCAGTTGCCATTCTGCTGGGGTTTGGACCCACCTAGCGAAAGCCACCGGGCGCCTGGTTCCCTCGGGTCGTATGTCCCAGGAAGCCCTACTTTCTCTGCCTGACTGGAGGTGCCTGGCGCTGGAGGACAGCGGAGCCGCCTCCTCTCTCCCCGCGGAGCAGCCGAGTCCTGTTGCGTCACCGCCGGGTCCAGGACCGCTGGGTCCAGGCTTTCTCATTAGAGCCCAATAGGGGCCGCATTGTCTCAGCCGGGGCTCCTTGTCCGACGGCAACAAAGGTGCGATTGTTGCATCGGTTTCATAGGTGAGCGGCTCCTATGAATGTGCTGGACGGGAGGGGATCTCGCTAGACGCAGGTCTGTTAGGGTGAGCTTGTTAAAGGGCCACTTCACAAAAAAAACAATAATGCTCATTTATTTTGCACATAATCTCACACACATCTAGGGGGGGGGGGGGGGATGGAGCGACTGGCTCAGGAGGTAGAGCGGTCGTCTGGTAATTGGAAGGTTCCCGGTTCGATTCCCGCTCCTCCGGGGCAGCGTGTCAGAAGTGTCCTTGAGCAAGACACTTGTGTGTGAATGGGTGAATGTGAGGAACACAAGCGTAAAGTGCTTTAGATAAAAGCGCTATATAAATGCACCATTTACATCTAAAAACAAATATATATATATCAAATAGTTTTGCACACATTCATTTAGTTTGAAAAGTTATTGAGAGTAAATTAGTTTGAATATGGCCACCAGTGATGTCATCGGGGACATTGGATCCTTGTGTTGAAATGATGTAGATGAAAAAATAGCAATGCCTTGTTCAAGTTCAAGTTTGTTTATTATTTGTCACAATAAAATACATGTACTTTACGGTGAAATGCTTGGTTCTGTATGAGCCCCTGATATTGTATATTCCTCTTTTACTTACTTTTTTACTGTATGAAGCACACTCTCAGGGGCTCATTCAGAATCAAGCATTTCACCATAAAGTGTGTATTTTATTGTGACAATTAATAAACAAACTTGAATATACAATATACTCCTCTTTTACTTACTTGTCTTCTAGGGACTGCTACCATTTCATTGAGCTATAATTAACAGCACAAGGATTCAAGGGGGCAACGGTGGCTCAAAAGGTAGAGCGGTTCGTCTGGTAATGAGAAGGTTCCTGGTTCGATTCCCACTCCTTCCAGCAGCATGTCGAAGTGTCCTAGAGCAAGACACTTAAGATAGATACAAGAGTCAGAATCAGTTAAGCCTCTCTCTAAATATATACCAGTGTAGGAATGACTTTATTGTGTTCATCAATGAGGTCATTCCACCAGTGTTGGAATAACATTGCTGTGTTCATCAAAGTAGCAAACGATATGCAAGTCGTCTATAACAATGTTTACTGTGTATAATACGATTCATAATACATTATAATTTCAGTCTCTGGTCTCTGAGGGGACAAATAAATATCAATACAAAAAGATCTATCTGGAATATTCTGGGTTTATCGCTCAAATGCCCTGGGTCTCTTAGATCATTCTGGAATGTAAAATAGTCTAGGCACTAGTATATTCTACAACCTTCTAGAATATAAGGCACCATGACAACGAAGTAAAATAGTCTAGGCACTAGTATATTCTACAACCTTCTAGAATATAAGGCACCATGACAACGAAGCATACAAATCTAACAATAACATTCGGTGTGCATACACATAGCATATATAAATTAAATGAAGTGCAATCAGCCCTTAATAATACTTTAAAATTATCCACACATAAACGTATGGGCACAGCAAGGTTATTCTAACAATTTAAGTAATCACTCCATTAAAGGCACATTGAAGCGCTAAAAGGCGCTGCTTTTCTATCTTATCTAATCAGTTAAATCGGTTCTAGTGGCTTCTCCACGTTGATAATTATTTATCTCTTATTCCTTATCTATATCTTTCCATTGATTTTTATTTTATTAAATTTTTTCTTCTCATCACCCTATATTTTTTAAATATAATTTAACTTACATTGTTCTTTTCCAATGTTCTTCACATTAAGGTGTCAATATTACTATATATTTTTTAAATATATTGTAACTTACATTATTCTTTTCCAATGTTCTTCACATTAAGTGTCAATACTGATCTACAATCTTTTCCTTTTTTTTCCCTCACACGTTGGTGGAGGGTTCAAAGGAATATGTCGATAAAGGTTTATTCTCTTTTTATTTTATTTTTTATTTTTATCTATAGGTTATTTATCACAATACTTCATTACAGTAAGGGAAGGTGCAAGACCAAAAGCGACATTCTATTGCAATAGAATGGAAATGTTAGATCCTATGGCAATGAGCATAGGAAAATTAGGATTACAATGCTCAGGTTGGGCAATCCGGTGGACCATGGGAGAAAGTCAATCGCGGAGGATGTGTTCTTGGAACACAGGCATGTTCGACTTTCTGGGAGAGGGGAAAATAGGGGATTTTTATTTGTATATATATATGTTTTTAAGCTCAGCTCTCAACGGGACCTCATTAATTGGATGTGCATCTATTGTAGCTTCATACTCCAGAAACATTACCAAAAACTACACGAAAACATGCATAGACTATGGCTAGTTTGAATATAATGGTATGGAACACCGGTGGGATAAACAAACAACACAAGCGCAAAAGCGTGCTTACACTGATGAAAAAAGAACATGTGGACGTGGCACTATTAAGCGAAACGCACATTTTAGAGGGAGACATAAATACGTTAGCGGATAACATATACCATAATATTGGTCACTCTTCTTTTGCTACGAGAACTAGAGGGGTAGCCATAGTCGTCAGACGCAAATTAAATATCGAATTGAAAGGGGTATGGTCGGATGCTGAGGGGCGCATAACTATAGCTAGGATTATACACAATAACAGGAAAATTGCATTGGCAGCGGTATATGCCCCGAATTTGTACGAAGTGGGTTTCTTCACTTCACTAACAGGAGAAATGTTAAACCACCCCGAGTACTCATACATAATAGGTGCGGATTTTAATGCCATTTGGAACCCAAGGATGGACAAAACTTACCTTTCCTTCTCCAGCGAACAAAAGAATTCATCTAAAGCATTAAAAGATTGGTCGAAATCAACAGGAGTAACTGATTTATGGCGTTCACTTAACCCCATGACCCGCAAGTACTCCTGTCGTTCGGCGAGACACAACACACTATCCAGAATTGATTACGTCTTTGCATCCCCGAGAATATTTGATAAATACGAAGTGGAAATGACACCCAATGCGCTATCAGATCACTGCTACTTAATCCTGAAAGCAACATTTGGTACATTATCTACCCGGGCCCCAAGATGGCGTTTTAATTCGATGCTGCTTAACAACAAGGAATTCATTACACAAATTAAAGAAGCTCTCACAGTATTCCTACAAGTTAATGCTAACTCGGTGCAAGATCCCAGAATATTATGGATGTCGGTAAAGAGTATGATCAAGGATTTCTCGGATAGATTTACCTCCATATTGCGCAAAAATCAAAACACAAAACTGTCTGAAAAGGAAACGCTTTACTCAACGCTTTTTAATTCTTTAAAATACAACAACTCTACTAGACTAGATAACCAAGTTAACATTCTAAAGACCGAGATCAAAGCAATGTACAGACAAAAATCGGAATTGCAAATACGCAGCACTAGACAACAGCAGTACTTCCAAGGTTCTAAACCTAGTCACCTATTAGCCATGCGACTAAGAATTAATGCAAAATTTGCAGATATAACTGCCATTAGGAAACAACAAGCTCTAGTAACAGAACCCAAAATAATAAACGATACATTCAAAGAATTCTACTCCGATTTATATAACTCAGAAACGACCTTTGATCAAGACAAATTAGACACATATCTTAATCAAATTACTCTCCCTAAACTTACAGATGAAGACGCTAAACAGTTAGAAGTACCGATCACATTAGAAGAACTCAAGAAGGCCATATCCGGAATGAAAAACGGCAAAGCTCCGGGAATTGACGGTATCCCATCAGAAATGTACATTTCTTGCTGGGACATATTTGGACCCTTATTACTAAATATGATCTTATACTCAGTCAAAGAGGGAAGCTTCATCGAACACCAAAATACCGCACTCATTTCAGTTCTTCACAAAAAAGACAAAGACCCCACTGAATGCGGTAGTTACCGTCCTTTAAGCCTCCTCGGAACCGATGTCAAACTCAAGTTTCAAGTTTCTTTAATAGTTGTCATACAGAAGTACAGAATACTTTTGTACAAAATGCTTCTTACTGTTGCGCTCCAGAGACTGTGCATGACAAGATAAGTATGAAATAAAAACATAGTAAAAATTAGAAGAAAAAAAAGAGGTCACAGTGTTCAGTTTAGACATATGTACAATGTTCGTAGACGTAGTTACCATACAATATACAATACTGTGCAGTGTACTAATATACAATACTATATAGTGCAAGGCATAAATGGACAAGGTGCAGTTTAGGTACAATTCACAGTAGGTGTACGAGTTGTAGTGCAAATCCTTTATCAATAAATATAAAGTGTAAGTGTGTTTGTGTGATCTAAAGTGTGGAGAGTGGGTGCTGCAGTGTGTTGTTTGTTTGAGTGAGTGTGTGTGTGCGTGTGGGTGTGTGTGCTGTGTGCATTTGATGGTTGTTGCATAGTGATTATTGTTCGTTTAGCGATTATTGTTCGTTTAGCAGCCTGATGGCCTGGGGATAGAAGCTCCTTCTGAGTCTTTCTGTGCTCGCCATAAGACTCCGGTATCGCTTGCCTGACGGCAGCAGTTCAAAGAGGCAGTTGTTCGGGTGGCTCGAGTCCTTAATAATTCTCTTAGCCTTCCCCTTGCACCGCTTGTTGTAAATGTTCTGGAGGGTGGGAAGCCCCCCTCTAATTGTGCGTTCGGCTGAACGTGTCACTCTTTGTAGTCTGCTACGGTCTTGTGCAGTGCTATTCCCAAACCAGGAGGTGATGTTGCCGGTCAGGATGCTCTCTATTGTACATGAGTAGAAGTTCCTAAGGATCTTCTGACTGACTTGGAACTTCCTTAGGCGCCTGAGGAAGTAGAGGCGTTGTCGTGCCTTCTTCACAACACTGTCAATGTGTGTGGTCCATGTCAAGTCCTCGGATATGTGGGCTCCGAGGTACTTGAAACTGTTCACTCTCTCAACTGGTGCCCCGTCGATGCTGAGGGGGCTGTAGTCCTTGACCCCCGACCTCCTGAAGTCCACAATCATCTCTTTTGTTTTGCTGACGTTCAGGGAGAGGCAGTTCTCCTGACACCACTGTGACAGGTTCTCTACCTCTTCCAGGTAGGCCCTTTCGTCGTTGGCAGAGATCAGGCCCACCACTACTGTGTCATCAGCAAATTTGATGATGGTGTTGTTGTTCCGCTGTGCTACGCAGTCATGTGTGTACAGGGAGTAGAGGAGGGGGCTCAGAACACAGCCCTGGGGGGCCCCTATGTTGAGCGTGATGGATGAGGAGGTGCAGTTGCCGGCTCTTACCACCTGGGGTCTGCCCGTCAGGAAGTCCAGGACCCACTGGCACAGGTCATAGTTCAAGCCCAGGTCCCTGAGCTTGGCTATGAGTTTGGAGGGGACTATGGTATTGAATGCTGAGCTGTAGTCGATGAACAGCATTCTCACATAGTTCCCCTTCCTCTTGTCCAGATGTGATGCTGCTGTGTGCAGCACATGGGCTATGGCGTCCTCCGTGGACCTGTTGGGGCGATATGCAAATTGCAGAGGGTCCAGGTTGATGGGGAGGGAGGAACAGATGTAGCCCTTCACTAGCTTCTCAAAGCACTTCATGGCTATGGAGGTGAGGGCTACAGGGCGGTAGTCGTTGAGGCAAGCGGGCGTAGATTTTTTGGGTACAGGGATGATGGTGGACTTCTTCAGACAGGTGGGGATGACGGCCTGTTCCAAGGACAGGTTGAAGATGTCAGTGAATACCGGGGCCAGTTGGTCGGCACAGACTTTTAGGACGCGGCCGGGGATGCCGTCCGGTCCTGCTGCCTTCCTGATATCCACTTTTTTAAAGATCCGTCTCACCTCATGCTCTGTTACCCTGAACACTGAGTCTCCATCAGCAGACCCCCCCCCCCCCATTGCCGTGGTTTGTAGGCTGGTGTTGTTATTCACAGCCTCAAACCTCGCATAGAAGGAGTTGAGATCATTTGCTAAGGAGATGTCACTGTTCAGTTTGAGGGGGGTTCCTTTGTAGTCTGTCATTGTTCTGAGGCCCTGCCACATGCCTCTAGAGTCAGCCTGTTCAAACTGAAGTTCAACTTTATCCCTGTAACGCCGTTTTGCCTCTATTACTGCTCTCCTGACGTTGTATCTTGCCATCTTGTGTTCTTCCATGTTGCCTGTCACCAGCCCGGTGTTGTATGCTGATGTGCGCACTTTCAGAGCCTCACGGACGGATTTGTCTACCCAGGGCTTTTGGTTTGGGTAGATATTAATTTTGGTGGTGGGGATTATTACTTCTACCTGAGTACAGACATAGTCAATCACCGTTTCGGTGTATTCGTTAATATTGGCTGTGTTATCACGGAGTACACTCCATTCTGTGCTTCCCAGCACTGCTTGGAGTGACTCTACTGACGTCACGGTCCAACGTTTAACCTCTCGCGAGACCACCGGCGTTCGCTTGAGACACTGTTTGTACTTAGGCAAAAGAAAAATTGCAACGTGATCGCTTTTACCGAATGGACTAAGAGCCTGTGACTTGTACCCATTCTTAAATTGCGAGTATACATGGTCTAATATGTTCTCGCCTCTGGTGGGACAGGTCACATGCTGATAGAAATTCGGCAGCACCTTTTTAAGACGCGCGCTGTTGAAATCCCCCAAGACCAAAATGGCCGCGTCAACGTTAGCTGCCTGGAGTTTGTTTACCTCGTCGTGAAGTTTTGAAAGTGCGACCTCAGTGTTCGCGTGTGGTGGAATGTACACTCCGATGAGGATGATGGACGTTAACTGTACTCTAAGATATTAGCCATCAGATTGCAAAAGCATATGACGTCTTTAGTTCATACGGACCAAACAGGCTTCATAAAAGGTCGCCTGATCAATGATAACATAAGGCGAATACTGCACGTACTAGATACAGACAAAGAGGACATCACACCTAAGGCGATACTATCCCTGGATGCTATGAAAGCATTTGACAGGTTGGAATGGTCGTTTCTATGGGCAGTATTGGAAAGGATGGGGTTAGGAAAAGGTTTCATTGATATGATTAAAGTACTATACAAGGACCCATCGGCCATGATTACAACAGGCACAATCATCTCCAAAATCTTTCCGGTATCACGCTCTGCCAGACAGGGTTGCCCTCTTAGTCCCGGACTATTCAATTTATCATTAGAGCCTTTAGCACAATATATAAGACAATCCCAATCCATAGAACCAATCGTAATCAAGGGCACACAACAAAAAATTCGTTTATATGCGGACGACGTAATATTGTTCATGCAAAACCCCAACACCACATTGCCTCATCTGCTCAAGTTGATTGAGAACTTTGGTGATCTATCGGGATTTAAGATAAATTGGCCGAAGTCGGCTTTCCTTCCACTTAACACCCCTGCAAAAAAAGATATAACCCTCCCAGGTGCGATACCGATGGTAAAACATTTCAGATGCTTGGGAGTGGAAATATTCCCCACCATAAGACAAACGGTGAAGCACAATTACACAAAAATACAGAACAAAATCAAGGACGACCTGGACAGGTGGGCAAAACTTAAAAACTCAGTACAGGCAAGGGTATCAATAGTTAAGATGGATGTATTACCAAGAATCAATTTCTTCAGCTCAATGCTTCCGTTACCTCCTCCAGAGGGCTACTGGAAAAGATTACAAACCTCCACATACAAATTTATTTGGAATAACAAACCACCTCGCATAAAAAGATCCACCGCACAGAGAAGTAAAGCAGACGGTGGCATGGCAGTCCCAGATTTTTTACAATATTTTAATGCCTTCACATTAAGACCATTGAAGAAGATATGGTTTGACCCCGAGGCTTTGGTATCTTGGAGAGAATTAGAAGAAAACATAGTAGCCCCACAGAGATTGAAAGACATAGCATACACTAAACTTTCAATCAAGCATTGTGAGCGAGAATTTGGCCCAATAATAACCCATGCAATCAGGACATGGCGGGAAACTCAAAGGAAATTTCCTAACAATCAAGTATGGCATAATCACACTCCCATATTCAATAACAGTGCTCTCTTAATGGGAAAACGACCTATAAGATTCCCTGTATGGGAAGAAAGAGGCATACACTCATTAGGGGATATTTTTAATAACAAGGGCCTCTGTAGTTATGTCGAAATATGCATAAAGTTTAACCTCACCGAGTCCACATGGCTTTTTTACATACAGTTAAAACTTTGTATGAGATCTCACGGTGTTCCATTACACATACCAATTGAACACCACAGATACCACAAATTTTTCTATGACAGAAATACATTGGGAGGTTTTGTATCAGGTTTTTATTCACAATTACTAACGTCCTCGTACGAAACCCTTCAACTAGACAATGTCTGGAGGAGGGATATACCAGACCTGGAAAATGACTTTGATTGGCAAGGAGCCTGGGCAAATGTCCGACTTACATCAAGGAACCCGGATCATCAACAAATCAATCTGAACTATATTCACAGGACATACTTGACTCCTATAAGGCTGTGCAAAATGGGGCTTATACAAAACTCCAAATGCTCCCAATGTACAAATGGGGACGAAGGAACATTTATGCACATGTATTGGGACTGCCCACCAGTTAAGGCATTCTGGGAAGATGTGTCCCAACAATTATCAATACTCGTATTTTGGAATATACCTGTACACCCCGCGGTATTGCTATTGAATGATGTTTTTGAGTTTGCAGTGAACCCACAACTAAAAAGATTGGTTTTATCGGGTATCACAGTAGCTAAAAAACTGATTGCATCACGTTGGTTTCAACCGGAAAAAATGTGCCGGAAAGTGTGGTTTCTTACATATCTTGATGTGATATATCAAGAAATATCAACAGCAAGAATTCTAGGGCTCAATGAATCCAAAATGTTAATGTGGTTAGAAGTGGTGGAGAGAATAAAAGCTAGCCTATAATGGTGATGTCTGGTTAGGAGTGAGGGATAATAGAGGTACTATCCAAGAGGGGGTCCGGGAGGGGGGGATTTGAGCTGGAGCATATGTGTGTAGGGTTTTAGAAAATAGGTATTCGGGGTATATTATATACTAACATTTATATAATTGTAACTTCGCTGGATATACACGGTATACGGTTAAAATGTTATTATTGACTATTTTTGTTTTATCCTGTTTCTGTACTTGCATATATTTTAACCACCTTTACTGAAAGTTTCATTATACATTGTGTGTTGAGTACTGACTTTTAATAAGTTTTGTTTTGCAATAATAAAAAAAATTAAAAAAAAAAAGATAGATACAAGAGTTTTATTTGTCACGGCATACAGGTATACAGTGAAATGCTGGGGGTCTCGCCCGCAACGATGTGCAATAGTACAAGTAATAATACGAGTCCAACCAATAGAGCGACAGTGCAATAAACAAGTAAACAAAGTAGGCATATCGGTATCTGTACATGAGCTATTTACAGAGCATGGTAGGACATGCTAGGTCCTGTGGCAGTGCAGGACACTGTTAGCTACGGATGAGGCATTGGGTCTTTATGTACACTGCTATACAATGCTATATTATACGATCTCAAGCTATACTATTCTTAAAGTGATCTTTCCTTCTGTAAAGTGTCCATAGTGTGAGCGTGTGCAGCATGAGTGAGTGTGTGCTCATGTTAAAGTGGCTGCTAGTGTGTGAGCGTGTACAGTGTGTGTGTTGTGTGTGTGCTCATGTGTGCTTGTGCATGGAGAGTTCAGTGTTCAAGGCTCTGATGGCCTGGGGGAAGAAGCTGAGCCTCAACCCCGGCCTAACCCAACCCCTGACTGCTCCCGATGAGCAGGTTGGCACCTTGCATGGTCGCCTCCGCCATCGGTGTGTGAATGTATGAGTGAATGGGTGAATGTGAGTCATAAGTTGTAAAGCGCTTTGGATAAAAGCTGCTATATAAATGCAGTCCATTTACAACAAAACTGGATGTGTGTGAGATTATGTGCAAAGTAAATAATTTTTTTGGCAAAGTGCCCCTTTAACAGTACATTGCCACAATAACAAAAAAACAAGGCGAGGAGTCATTACATCATTACATTACATACATTTTTCTCCAATACGATTAATCCTATTAAGCATCGTTTTCCTGCAGGAAGCAGAAGGTTATTGAGGCGACTTCCCAGTCAACACGTCCCCCAGCCGGCTTTAAACCCAGACACGCGACAATAAAAATAAGCCATTAAAAAAAACGAAAACAGAAACATAAAAAAGGCTTGATTTTTATGTTTGGGGGTTTGGCATTTGTTCATTTCTATCAGATCTTGAAACATGGTGCTTGTGGAACATCGATACCATCTGGCCGCCGTGGAGCGGCTTGTGCCACACACACGTGTCTTGTTTTTCCTCACATTTTATTTACACAAAGTCTGTCGTTTACTCGTAAAAAGCTTGTATCTGGGTTCTAACGACGTGTTACAGTACTGCTGCACTACCGCCACCATCACACTTACATTTTACATTTAGTCATTTTTATCCAAAGCAACTTACATGTTCTGTACAACAGGTCAGCAGGAAGGGCACATCTCTGGCAGTTAAGGGTAACTATTGTTCGTAAAAAGGTGTCAAACTTGAGTGTTAGACTCTGAGTAGTATAGACATTAGCATGATAGGTAGTAGTATAAGTATAGTAGTAAGGTAGATAATAGTAAAAGACAGTAAGAAGGTTAGGTTTTTCTTTTTTTGGGCTATAGTTTGAAGAGGTGTTAAAAAGATTTATTATGTTTTTGGTAGATTTTTATTAGTTTTATTGGACAAGTCCGGCAGAGAGGAAGTATGGGAGGAGAGATATGGGGGGAAGACATTCGGCAAAGGTCGCCGGGTCCGGGAGTCGAACCCGGGACGGCCGCGTTGCACTACAGTGCGTTACGTGGTGCGCCACCCTGGAGCCCCGAAGAGGTGTTTTTTAGGGTACTTTTTTTTCACACTAGGTGTAACTGAGGGGTACAATTCCCTGACTGTATTGTTAGATATGATACTTACTACCACTACCTCTTGTACTTTAGACTCTGGCCACCCAGTACTAGGCATAAATAATTATGGTAAACACTCCCACGTAGATGAAACGATCCAACACAAATGTACCAAGTCGAAAGTCTGCGTTTAATAATAATTAATACATAGCAAAAGGTATGTAGAGCAATCACTTAATTACATTTATGATTTGAAATAGGATGCACTTTTATGGCAAATGAGTATTCGTTGGTATATCAATAGAGAACGTCCAATCTCTGGTGGCGCAGGCGGTAAATATACAACCTGGAATATTTAAGGAATAATAGCAATGATACTTTAATGATTATAGAACTGGATACACTAGGGGGGAATTCCGGTCGCTTGTAAGACAACTGGAGAAGGGGGGGGGGGGGTAGAGTCTGGCTGTATCCGTCTGGCCGAGGGTATCCTGGGAGAACCCACGGTTGTGCGGCTCGGTGCCTCAGCGATCCTCGATCCACAGATGAAAGCAGTTGGACTCTCTGTGGGCCGGCTTCCTCCGGTCCACGATGGAGAGACGTGAAGCGACCTCGTCGTGTAGAGCGTCTCCTCACCTGTCGTCCTCTCCGGGGGGGGGGGGGTTTCCAACACACGGCAGTGTTGGTCTTTATCCATAGAATAATCACTGTATACAAAGCATAATCCGTGCCTGGGAAGGCGGGCTGTCGTCGGTAGAATAATCCGGTATGCAGGTCCACTCGCTCGTCGGCTCTGGGGCTCCTCGGGTGCAGCCTCACATGGGGTCGGCCACCCTGGATAAGCAGCCAGTTCTACCCGAAACGATGGGGGTACTGACTACGATAGTATTCTCACCGCACGAAGCACTACATATGAATAGACTATTATTAGCTTAATAGACTACGTCCAACTCGACGATATAGTGCCAAATATGACTATTCAAATATTAATATACACGATGTCTCAATACCGATGGTAGGCCGAACTTGGCCTTACTCCCACACGTGGCGTCGCGGGGAGGCTTTACATCTGTCACTCTATTGGAGGGTAAGAAACTGGACTAAAAAGGAAGTCCTACTTTAGTAGCGCAGTATATATACGCACTATGAACAAATAGTACCATTAGTGGTGCGGTAGCCAGATTCCTACGCGGAACTAGGACTTGTTCGTACATGTTGAGCGGTACGTTTGAACTGGGTCTGGGGGGTATGGCAGCCTGGCACCAAGGTCTCGACCAATAGTAGAATGGAGACTATTATGGGATGTTCAGTAGGCTAGAATGGATATTCAATGCATATTGTACAAGGAATATACAAGGGATATCAGGGAATATTAGAGAATATACAAATACAATTAAATATATATATATAAATAAATATATATATTCGGTCCAATCTGGCCCTTCACAACACTAGGCATCCGGGGCCCTTTCCGAGCACGATTGCCCCAAAAGTAGTGTAGTGAGAACGCTGAGGTCTGTTTCTCACCTTATTGACGAACGCGAGTAGCATCTTAACAAAGGCATTTCTTGATGCGAAGGACGACTCCATTGTACAGGCTTTGACTGTTTCTCTAACGACTTGTCGCGTACTACCAGATGACGCAAGTGTACTGTTGTGTTCATTGGCGGATCGCAAACCAACTAGGTGCATACCGCCACCTGCTGTATCGGGGTGTTGCTCCCTCAAGTGTGCTCGGGAACGAAGCGAGATTGGTAGTGTGAAAGCTGGCCGGCGGGGGAGGGGGGACTATAGTTCTCGGGAATGGAACGGAACGGAGGCAACCGTTCCTAATGTGAAAACACCCTTAGTCAACGGCTGAAAATTGGTCTGGTTTCAGCTGTCCTGACTGTGGTGGGGAGTTCGTTCCACCATTGTGGAGCGAGGATCGAGAATAGCCTGCTTCGCTTTAACGACCCCCCCAGGAGCTTGGATAGGAGTGGGTCTGAGGTGGCGAGAAGATGCAAAGCGTAGGGGTCTTGTTGAGGGTGTGTAGTTAGAGAGCATTGGCCAGATGTGGGAGGGAGGAGGGTTTACATCACCACCATGTACCCCTCCCGTCGGTGCAGATCTGGATAAAGATGACCGGGGTGCACAGAAGATCACATTGTCTATTCAGCTATCTCGATCCACGGCCACTATTTTCTTGATCCTCCAATCACAGTTGTTGCGCGGTAAGCCCCGCCCACTATATGCAGGTATATTCCAACAGATATGGATATATATATGTGGTAAATATAAATGTATATACACATGCTTACAGAGTTATATGGGTGGGCCCCACCAACAGTCAAGCTCCGCCCACTCTTTTCTTGATCAAGAAAAGGGGGCGGGGCTTCAGAGGTCAATAGTCACGTCTCCTCATCCTGCCTAGTAAGTGCTGAGTCGTGCCTCTGGGGGAAGAAGTGAAGTGGGTTCACCAGCCCCCTTCCCTCCTCCTCTCACACACTCCTCTACCAGACCACGTTCATCTCACTCTCCACGGGGTGTGTGTGTTGTGTGTTGAGTTCGTCTGGTGGAACTTCAATATTGCTCTGTACTCTCTCCTAACCGACCCGTAATTCGACTTTAATTAATTCCCAGCTCGGATTGAAATTCCTTGTTTTTTTTGTTATTGGAATGAAATGGTGTGTTTCTCTCTCTCTCTCTCTCTCTCTCTCTCTCTCTCTCTCTCTCTCTCTCTCTCTCTCTCTCTCTCGAAGGCGGATTGACGGTAAAAGAAAAAAAGAAAACACACAGCGAGCAGCTTTGCTACAGTGCACAGGGTAGAGAGGAATGCTAATAATTCTAAAAGGCTTACAGTTCGCTGGCAGTAGCCATAGCAACGCCTCCGCTGTACAATGGTGGCCTTTTAGAGGAGCGGGGATGGGGGGGGGGCACTGCTTTCTCTCATTCCACTCACTTCGGTGTGATATTAGGAAGGACCTCCTTGCACTTTTTCCACTGTTCTGTTGATTGGGGGATTAAGTAGTACCCATAGCGATTTGCTCCACTTGACAATTATGGAGTGGAGTGGACAAAGAAATGGTGCTTTTAATTAAGTCAAATCGCTTCATTATTATAGTACAAAAATAAATAAATGGATGTGAGCTTTTGGTCCAGATGACTGGTAAGATGATACGCCTCTCGCCTGAGGCTGCGGTTACACTAGGGCCAGTTTCGTTTTCAGTTTTCAGTTTCGTTTTTTAGAACGCTACGTAATGGCAGGCAAAGTTAGACATCGTTTTGTCTCCTGACCACCAAGTGATGTATATTCATGTAGTACAATGCCAAAGCAGTAGGTGGCGATGTAGTTCAAACATGAAGGCCATTTTCAACCAATCAGAAAGGTTGAACGAGTCACTCCACATCCTGCTAAAAATCTCAGAAAAGCCACCATCTTTATACCTCGCATGAGCCATTTAGCTACATAGCATTTATTTTTCAGCAAGAAATAAAGTGCAATAAACAAAAACGGATCACTGTGTTCTGCCTCATTTGTTGATGAAACAAAATTAACATCAACACAATTGACCACCAAGAGCGGAGTTTAGTCTCACAAAAAGATCGCCGATTTTGTTAGCTTACGTGCTAACGTGATTGGGATATGCCATTATAACAGTATAGCATTGTGGCTAGCAGCGTAGTAACGTTAATGCTAGCAGAATAAATGGATGTAAATGTTATTTAACAGATTGGGTACAACAGATTGGGTACAATACAATACGGCTCAATACAAACAATTGTTAAGGGAATGCAGACTGTTGTAGTTTGGAGTACTGGGTTCCTTATAACAATAACTTGACAACACGTTTGTAGCCGCAGCTACTTGGGACAGCTCTGCTGTAAACACTGGAAATAACCGTGTGGGTCTCTACTGTGCATGGGCATTGGGCAGAACGGCTCCGTATCCGGCTCGCGCAAATTACATGGCACCATTGTCGGCGAGTTTCTAAAACGAAAACACCTTTTGAGCGTTGCCCCTAGGAAAACGCGTTTTCCTGCCAAAACTGCGTTTTTTTTTAACTTGGACATGCAAACGTAATCATTTGAAAATAGAACGTTGCTGTTTTAACCCAGTGTAACCATGGCCTGAATCAGGACAGATCTAGTCTATCATTTCGTTTTGATGTAGAAAGCGGCCATTTAAACATCTGTGTAGGTTTAGGGGGGGTTGCAGGGGACAGTGGCTCAAGAGGTAGAGCTGGTCGTCTGGTAATCGGAAGGTTCCCGGTTCGATTCCCACTCCTACCGGGTTGCATGTCAAAGTGTCCTTGAGCAAGACACTCGAAACCAGGGCGGGGGGAGGAAGTAGGGATGGAAGGAGGGAGGTGGCTCAACTTCCCATAAGACCACTTTTTTTGGACATGCTATATTATCAAAACCTGATAACCTGATTGATTGTCTGTAGTGATTCACAACATTCTGAAATATATGCTGATATATCAGTTAGCAACAAAACTATAATGGCCTTCTTGTAGTGATCCTGAATATGAAAAGTGGCTCAACTTACCCCAGTCTCCCCTAATGTAAATTGATGCAGAAAAGGCAGACATTTGTGCATAAAAGTACACTAGAATGCCGGAAATTAAGTGTTTGACGCTCAAGATCCCCCCCCCCCCAATGTTGAAACCAGTCCTATGGCCTTGGCTGTATGAATAGTACTTTATGCCTCTACTGGATGTCACATGTCGCACTCTGAAATTGCATTAAGAACATATCCCAGGTTGCCTAGAGGTCGTAGTATTATTATTATTAATATTAACATTATTACTAGTATTATCATAGTTATTATTATCATTATTATAATAAAAAAATATTATTATTTAAATGATTATTATAATTATAGTATTATTATTATTATTATTATTATTATTATTATTATTATTATTATTATTATTATTATTATTATTATTATTATTATTATTATTATTATTATTATTATTATTATTATTATTATTATTATTATTATTATTATTATTATTATTATTATTATTATTACTGAGTTGACAATGACACACACATGCTCACGTCGAGGCAGTTTGGGGGAAGTTCCGGAGCTCATGATTTAGATCATGGTTCACATGTAATTGTCCTCTTGTGTCATCGTCTCGGCGAGCCTCGGAGGACAATATGACCCTTGTACAATCTGAAGACAAACAAGGGCCCGGTCCGGGCTCTAACTGAGGACCTATTATTACCCAGAGAGGGGGCTTCTAATTCTCTTCATATGATCCAGAAATTGTTATCAGGACAACGCAAGCATGGATAATCAACCCCCCCCCCCCCCCCCCCCTCCTCCTCCTCACAATCAATGAGTCCACTGTGGCACATTGGGAAATGGGAATTTGAAAAATGATAAAACTTGGAAAAGATAACCTTTTGTATGACTTTCTTTTTTTTCATGGACACAACGATTAGGTCTTTTAATGATATACTAAGGGTTAACTAAGTAACGGCTGCAGGCACTATTAGGAACGTCTGACCACTAAGTGTGTCTGACTCTTAACCACCGGATCCTGCACGGACTACAACGTATGATGCCAGTGTATACTGTTTACTGTTACTCTTACTCATAGTATATATTCAGGTTTATATATTGCCAATATTTATTGCAACGTATATACAGACCCTCATCTGCACCTTTGTTTACACTGTTTTTATTTCTCATATTTATATATTCAGATCAAATTTGACTGCCTATATTTATGTATTTCTACCTGTACTCCCCCCCTCCCCCATGCTGTTATGACGCCTGCACTTCCTCCAAGGGGATCAATAAAGGAATATCTAATCTTATATTGCATCCTCGAAGTAGGTATTTTTCCCTCGATGTCGGTTTGTATCACAACGGAAGAGATTCTTAAAGCTAAAGCGTTGATTAAATGACTTGGCTGCTATGTGCTGCGGCCTTTATAACGTGTTATTTACGTGTGGCCAAGTGCTAGAGTTGGAGCTGTTGACTGCTGAGAGAGATGATTGCTCCCAGGTGTTCCCTCTTCCTGTGTGTGCCCTCCCAGCATGCACCTGGCGCAGGAGGCAGCTCCAGCTCGTTAGTCGGATTCGTTAGCGGGAGCTCAGACTCTCTCGCCCCCTTAATTACCCCAAATTTATGGAGTGTAGTGTAGGTGCTGTGGGGTAGCAATTACATCACCTTGGCCTCCACTATACTCTTCCTCGCCCTCCAAAATGGAACCTAAACATTTAACGATAATGACATTTTTTTTCCTCAAGGTTGAGTAAACACCACATGGTCTTGCTTGAAATGAAAACGCAGCCGTCCGAGGAACACGAGGCATCAACAAACGGAGAAGCTGATATCAACAAATGTTATTTAAAACATTTTCTTATCTGCGGCCGGGTAGCGCAGTGGACTACTAAGCGTCTGTCTACCACCGCAGAGACAGTGGGATCGAATCCAGCTGCGGTGCCTCCGGCTTGGTCGGCCGTCCATACTGACACAATTGGCAGTGTCAGCGGGTGGGCTGACACAATTGGCAGTGTCAGCGGGTGGGAAGCCGGTGTGGGTGGGTCCTGGTCGTTGTAAACAGCGACTCCTACTGGTCGGTCGGGGCACCTGCACAGCGAGGGAAGGATCTGGGGGAGGTAGTGTGACCCTTCCACACGTTACACTCCCCCAGTGAGAGTCCGCGCTGCCAGGTGAAAAGAAGCAGTGGGCTGGCTACACATGTGTTGGAGGAAGCATGTGATAGTCTCCGCCCTCCCAGACCGACGGTAGGGGGTAGAGTGCGCAACGACCAAGAAGGGGATTGGGAATTGACATAACGACTAACAGGATGGGAGAAAAACGGAAAAAAGGAGGGGGGAAAAGATAATAACCTTTTTTTTTTTTTTTTAAATGTACCCCAGTTGCTATTGCATGTACATATTTGTGTTTTATTACTCGTATATGTACATATATGTATTTTGTTTTATTCTCCACCCATTGATCATCCATAGCAACGCTACTATCACCGACATCCAAGAAGGGGGATCCCCCCTTGAATGGCCCTTCTAAGGTTTGTCTGGGAGTGTTGTTTTGGATTTCATGATGGGTTTTTTGTTCTTGATTTATTGTGATGTTTCTTCTTGACTTGTTTAACACATTCGGGGCCATTGGGCTGAGTCTAATTAATCGCAAGAGGACCAGGGAATGTAAACAAATGTGGGGCTGTTTGTACAGCTAAATCTATACTTTATAGTATTGCTATCTGTCCATTCTCATTGTCAATTGAGTCCATAAACCGTCCCTTCAAAATGGCTTAAAGAAAAAAAAATCATCAATAGGTTCTCATTTTATAGCGCTGTGAATATAAGCGTTATACGGGATTTGGGACTAGTATATTTTCTGGAAGGCTAGATATAGAGCTAATAGCTGCTAACGTTATATCCAATGGCATTTCCGTTTTACAGATGCTACAGAAATAACTCAAACTGCATATGATCGACACGATCCCAAAGCATGTATGCATGAAAGGGGGGGGGGGGGGGCGGGGGACATAGTTTATTATTATTGATTACCAATAACCGTGTTCGTCTAACTAGCCACATAGGCCGATCGCCTGGATGGCTATCAAAACAATGCCCGATCGGGCTGTAATTTACGTGAAAAAGATCTTACCATGAGCCGGTTGGATCCCCCCGAGCATTTCCCCGTTATCGATCACCATCTGGTAGATCGATATGTCCATTGGCTGATGATAAATCCCCTTATTGCATGGTGAAATCCGCAATTCAAAACGTATCCCGTGCAACAGACAATAGCTATCGCTTCAGATGAGTAGAAAACGACATTAGAGATCCAAAAAAAGAAAGACAACTTCTGCCACAGGGAACACTCTATTATCGCGATAGCGCCCCTAAGAGGATCTGGCCGGTATTGCATGTTGGCAAATTCAAAGAGTAGGGTAAATCTGCAGTGCCGCTCGGCGACCTTGAATAGGTTATTAAAATGGAATAAAAGCAATAACAACTTCCCACGGATATATCCGTGCTTCTGTCCACAAGGCATGGATTCGAAACACGGATTTCTCCGTGGTCCGTCCCCAATGTGTTAAAGAAGACTTGTCCAGCCCATGGGGGCATTACATTGTGATTGCGGGCTTTACAAATACATTTGATTTTATTTGATCAACAAATACAGCCATCTGAGGAACATGAGGCATCAACAAACAGAGAAGCTGATATCAACAAACAGAGAAGCTGATATCAACAAACAGAGAAGCTGATATCAACAAACAGAGAAGCTGATATCAACAAATACAGCCGTCTGGGGAACATGAGGCATCAACAAACGGAGAAGCTGATATCAACAAACGGAGAAGCTGATATCGAGAAGCTGATATCAACAAACGGAGAAGCTGATATCAACAAACGGAGAAGCTGATATCAACAAACAGAGAAGCTGATATCAACAAACGGAGAAGCTGATATCAACAAACGGAGAAGCTGATATCAACAAACAGAGAAGCTGATATCAACAAACGGAGAAGCTGATATCAACAAACGGAGAAGCTGATATCAACAAACGGAGAAGCTGATATCAACAAACGGAGAAGCTGATATCAACAAACGGAGAAGCTGATATCAACAAATGCAGCCGTCTGGGGAACATGCAGTATCAACACAATATCAGTGCTTTTCTTTGGGTTCAGGGTAAGAAAACAAAGTGAATGCAGGGCAGGAAACCACCTGCTGAAGAACCTGTGACGGCTCTATTTACCCACCCTGCTGCTTTTGATCACTGCCTTGTTTTCACTCAATTTCCTCAATTAGTCTTGTGTGTTCTTGTCTAAATTGTCTCTGTTTATGTAAAGACACGTTCTTCTCAGACACTCTACACGTCCACAGTATCATCACATCAAGCCCCTGCACAACAAAAACAAACGTGCTGAAAATAAAGTAGAAATGAAGGGGAAGAAACTACGTTCTGTTTGTCTAGTACGTTATCGATACTTATCAAACAAGCTGTAGAAAGTAGGTAATTGCTGAAGTAGTGTTTTAAGATGGATAGATAGATAGATAGATAGATAGATAGTTTTATTTGTCCACTTTTGTGGACATCTGTCTTTGGCTTCACCATGGTTGCAATCAACAAGACAACACAGTACAAACACCATACAGGCACAAAAGACATTGGCCCAAAACAGCCCAATACATAGACAACAGAAAAACAACACAAACACAGACAGAGCTTCAGGCACTTAAGCAGTACCATGGTTAACATGAAAAGCTAATCATTAATCAGAGCAATGGCATGTGGGATGAAAGGGGTGTTTTTTGGGGGGCCCAGGGGAAGTATATGGCGCCTACCAGATGGAAGCTTGTCAAACTCACCATGAAGGGGATGCAAAGCATCAGACAATATTTGCTGAGCCTTGTCCCTATTCCAAAGTACGTAACTCCGACAAATAAGTGGAATTAACTAAGGGCCCAGAGGAGATGGTGCAGTGGACCCTGCTTCTGAAACCACGTGTGCCCCTACTGGCCTGGGATCGAATCCCGCCAGAGCCCTCAAGGTCCGATGTATTTATATAACACATTCAAAAACAACCGAGATTGACCAAAGTGCTGCACAATACAAAGTACAAAAGTATTGTAAATACAATACTAATAAAAAAAATACAATACAAGATACATTTTACACAAACAGAAATAGTACTGTACTACACATATAACAATACAAATACAACAGAGAAATACAATTTAAAATGAGAATAGAAGCATGGATGTGCGGCTCAACCTGAATGAAAAACCAGTGAGAAGAGGTGATTGATTGATTGATTGAAAACTTTATTAACAGATTGCAGAATGGGTACAGTACAGTACAGCTCAATACATTCAATTGTTAAGGGGATGCAGACCAGAGAAAGACTTTCGTCTTGTTTACATCAGGGTCCCCCATTTTCAATTCATCGTAACATATGTGACATACATGACATACCGATAGACAGTACTGCTACATCTATACATTTATGACATACCAGATTTGCAATTACAGTACTGTTTGTGATACAAAAAGAGTCCAGAAAGAAAAGAGTATATACATTAGACGTAGAAACTGTACATTGGATTGGGTAGGTGGGGGTGGGGGGGGGACTGTACATTGGAGGTGGATGGGTGGGTGGGGGGGGGGGGGGTTGGGTAGGAGTGGGGGGGGGGGGCACTGTACAAACAAACACTGTACATTGGATTATTGACAAGACCTTTAAGTCTTTAACAAAGACTTAAACATCCCTAGGGTGATATAATATGATGTAAAGGTGAGCTGTTCCACAGCTTGGGGGAAGATCTAATATGTAAAGGTGAACTGTTCCACAGCTTGGGGGCAGACACCCCAAAGGCTCGGCCACCTTTAGACTTGAGCCTAGACTTTGGAACAACCAGAAGCAGCTGATCTGACGACCTCAGTGCTCTAGCTGTGAACATGGAGTTCAACTTACTAGGCACTGAGGGGCCGGACCGTTTGAAATCTTAAATACAAACATCAGGATCTTAAAATGAATCCCCTATGACTGTCTCTCTCTCTCTCCCTCTCGCTCTCTCTCTCTCTGTGTCTCTCCCTCTATCTCTCTCTATCTGTCTCTCTCTCCCCCTCTCTCTCTAAAAACAGAGAGAACACAGAGGGGAGTGAGTGACTAAGACGGGAGGGAGAGAAAAAGACGTTGAAACAACTGAAAATGATAATTACATGATTGATAGAAATAGCAAAGATAGGATAATTACACGATTATGATAGAAATAGCCCCAGCGCTATAATTATGAACGTGACAGCTGATGTGGTCTCCCGCAGGAAACCAGAGTCTTTATAGGTTTGCAACGAGCCATAATGGACGGTCCGCGAGGCATGCGCTCTCTGCCCAGGAAGTCACCACGTTGTTGTTTGGGATTATAGTCATTTGCAGCGGGAGGCAGCTGGACGACTTTGGGAATGTGGGTTAATTGCTGAGCCGTGTGCCTTTACAGACCGCAGGTTAATGGGCAGTGTGTGTTTTATATCAAGAGCACATAAACACACGCACACACAGAGGGAGACAACAACGCTTATAGATTATTTGGCTTAATTGAGTCGAGAGGTTATGTTCTGGGAGGTTGACCTGAAAATGTACCCAGAGGTGGAAAGAGTACAGTGATATATCGTGTAATAGTGCTGTTAACCCTTTCACTCTACCACACTACAGAAGGTTAACCTTATGTAATGTGGCAGTGAAAGGGTTAACCTTCTGTATTGTCGCAGTGAAAGGGTTAACTATTTGGTAGTGTGGTAGTGAAAGAAGGGTTAAGTCAGTTAGACTCGATGGTACTGGTGTACTTGGTTGTACTTGGTTGGGGTAAGAGTGAGCTACTTGTCCTGGAAATCACTGGCGTAAAATAGGAGCGTAGCACACTTTAGAAAGCACTCAGTTCAGGGCTTTCCCCTGGATCTTCTAACAAGATAGTGCTGAGTCCCAGCTAGGGGGTGGTCCGGAGGGGGCCCGTGCCCCCCCCCCCCCCATCTGGGAGGCCAAAAAACATTTGCAATAAAGAAAGCCATTTGCTGTCATTTCCTGCAACTTAAAAACTGAATTTCAATAAAATAGCAACCACAAGTTCAAGTTCAAGTTTCAAGTTTCTTTAATAGTTGTCATACAGAAGTACAGAATACTTTTATACAAAATGCTTCTTACTGTTACGCTCCAGAGACTGTGCTAGACAAGATAAGTATGAAATAAAATAGTATAGCATGTAAAATAGAAGTAAAAATAGAGGTCACAGTGTTCAGTATAGACATATGTACAATGTTCGATGCAGAATAGAAATAACTGAGTTACCATACAATATGCAATATACTATGCAATGTACTAATATACAATACTATATAGTGCAGAGCAGAAATGGGATGAGGTGCAATTTAGGTACAATTTACAGTAAGGTGTACGAGTTGTAGTGCAAATCCTTTACCAATAAATATAAAGTGTAAAGTGTGTTTAGGTGATCTAAAGTGTGGAGAGTGGGTGCTGCAGTGTGTTGTTTGTTTAAGTGAGTGTGTGCGTGTGGGTGTGTGTGCTGTGTGCTGTGTGCATTTGATGGTTGTTGCATAGTGTTTATTGTTCGTTGAGCAGCCTGATGGAACACAAGGGTAAGTTCCACATTTTAAATGTATTTATTTATTGATAACCCCCTTGGGATGAACCATCTTGTTTTCGAGGGGGTCCTAAAATTTGGAATAAGTTAAGTTCCAAATAATATTTCTTTAAGTACAGTGTATACGGTTGCACAATGGTTTAACGTTGAACACGAAAACACATCCACATGCATGCACACACACACGCAAGCGCGCGCACACACGCGCACACACGCACACACACACACACACACACACACACACACACACACACACACACACACACACACACACACACACAGTGGCACAGAGGACAGAGCAATTACGTATTAGACAATAATGCGTCTGTTTCGAAGCTGGCCCCAAGCTGTCACTGCAAAAAACCTTTAGTTTTTAAGTGATAGTCATAGATGTCACAGTGGTATACCACTGTTTAGGCCCTGCAGTTACTTTTAGTTAAGGGAAATAATAGAGATTTTGTGCATGCTCCCAAACTGTCTCCTACAAAAATGAACTATATGCTGGATTTTGCATGACCTTGTGTGTTTAGTTTAGTCCTTTTTCAGTCGTATTAAAAAAGCTTGTATCATTGATTTATGGAAGGTGACGCCAATGTTTACTATAAACTGTTAAACTGTTCAGTAAGAGTAACAGTGCAGTAAAGTTGTATTACTTGAAAATAAATGAATGCATACATTCAGCAACAAGAGAGTTTTAATTGTTACTTTCCACATCTGAATGTACCCCCAGGTTTCTGGTCTCCAAATCTCGATATGGCACAATTATTCTTCAAAGATGCTAACTAGTGTGGATATTCCCAAACGGAATAAGTCATGTTAACTAGTGTGGATATTCCCAAACGGAATAAGTAATACTAACTAGTGTGGATATTCCCAAACGGAATAAGTAATGTTAACTAGTGTGGATATTCCCAAACGGAATAAGTCATGTTAACTAGTGTGGATATTCCCAAACGGAATAAGTAATGTTAACTAGTGTGGATATTCCCAAACGGAATAAGTAATGTTAACTAGTGTGGATATTCCCAAACGGAATGAGTAATGTTAACTAGTGTGGATATTCCCAAACAGAATAAGTAATGTTAACTAGTGTGGATATTCCCAAACGGAATAAGTCATGTTAACTAGTGTGGATATTCCCAAACGGAATGAGTAATGTTAACTAGTGTGGATATTCCCAAACGGAATAAGTAATGTTAACTAGTGTGGATATTCCCAAACGGAATAAGTAATACTAACTAGTGTGGATATTCCCAAATGGAATAAGTAATGTTAACTAGTGTGGATATTCCCAAACGGAATAAGTAATGTTAACTAGTGTGGATATTCCCAAATGGAATAAGTAATGTTAACTAGTGTGGATATTCCCAACTGGAATAAGTAATGCTAACTAGTGTGGATATTCCCAAACGGAATGAGTAATGTTAACTAGTGTGGATATTCCCAACTGGAATAAGTAATGCCAACTAGTGTGGATATTCCCAAACGGAATGAGTAATGTTAACTAGTGTAGATATTCCCAAACGGAATAAGTAATACTAACTAGTGTGGATATTCCCAAACGGAATAAGTAATGTTAACTAGTGTGGATATTCCCAAACGGAATAAGTAATGTTAACTAGTGTGGATATTCCCAAACGGAATAAGTAATGTTAACTAGTGTGGATATTCCCAAACGGAATAAGTAATGTTAACTAGTGTGGATATTCCCAACTGGAATAAGTAATGCTAACTAGTGTGGATATTCCCAACCGGAATAAGTAATACTAACTAGTGTGGATATTCCCAAACAGAATAAGTAATGTTAACTAGTGTGGATATTCCCAAACGTAATACGTAATGTTAACTAGTGTGGATATTCCCAAACGGAATAAGTCATGTTAACTAGTGTGGATATTCCCAACCGGAATAAGTAATACTAACTAGTGTGGATATTCCCAAATGGAATAAGTAATGTTAACTAGTGTGGATATTCCCAAAAGGAATGAGTAATGTTAACTAGTGTGGATATTCCCTAACGGAATAAGTAATGCTACTGTAACTAGTGTGGATATTCCCAAACGGAATGAGTAATGTTAACTAGTGTGGATATTCCCAAACGGAATGAGTAATGTTAACTAGTGTGGATATTCCCAAACGGAATATCCTAATAAGAAAGATATCTGTAAAGGAATAGAACAAGCGCAGCGTTTTTCATAAAAATAATGTACAGACTTGGAAGGCTAATCCCTTTCTAGATACAGTGTCTTGAGCTCACAGGAAGTTGAAAGACAGAATCGTCAAGCTGACAGGGTCCTTGTTGACTGGAAACACAAGGTGAATAAATCCTTCAGGTTTCTTCAAGAGATTGGGTCTCATTCACCAACAGACTTAAGACAAAAGTCAAGAACAAATTTTGTCGTAGCTCCACTTAGGACCTTTTCAGGTCGATTTTGGGATTCACAAACGGTCCCTTCTCTGTGATTCGCTCTTAGCAGGATTTAGGAGCGCTGAAGAGCAGTCGTAAGTCTGACAGACTGGTGTGCGCCGTGTTCTTAAGGGCTTTATTTTGGAGGAATCGTGGTGATTGCGTTCACATTGACTCTACAGACATCCTTGGAATTAAATAATCATAATTATTCTTGATAATTCTGGTGCCCTCAACATCCTGATCCTACTCGATCTCAGTGCAGCCTTTGATACAGCGTGTCACTCCATCCTCCCCCAAAGGCTGCACCAACTGGGTGTTGAGGGCACTGCACTCGATTGGTTCACCTCTTACCTCACCGACAGACATCAGTTCATCTCCCTCTCCGGTCCTCTTTATATTGTTTTAAAAATGGGAAGAGCAATTGGTATTTCCAGGAAATGTGCTTCTTTTGTTGCCCGTCCCCTTTTATGTCAGATAGTGCAAAGTTTAGTTTTATGTCATCTTGACTATTGCTCTGCGATGTGGTCATCTGCTGCCAGTGGTGACCTCAGGAAGCTCCAGGTGGTCCAGAACAGGGCAGCACGGTTGGTACTGGGCTGCTCACTAAGGTCTAATGTGAGCCGTATGCATGCCCGCCTCTCTTGGCTTAACGTTGAAAATAGATTGTCTTTTAATATACTTGTGCTGTTCAAGTTGGTCATGAGCAGTAAGACTCCTGTTTTTATACATAATCAGATTGTTTTTAGTAATACTGTGCACGAGCATTACACTAGAGGTTCCAGTAGTGGGCAGCTTGAATTGCCAGGTCCTAGAACCAGTGCTCTGGGGAGATCTTTTATTTTTAGAGCATTAACTCTGTGGAATGGCCTGCCTCGGAACCTCTGCTGCATTTACAGTAGATTCACTTTTAAACAGAATCTTAAATTGTTTTTAAATTGTTTTTAACACTGTAAAGTAATTTTTTGTTTTTGTTTTACAATAATGTAATTTTAGCTATATTAATTGTCACAGTAGGTTCATTATGCATTGTGTGTACTGACTTTTAATAATTGTTTTTTGCAATAGTGATTGTTTTTGTGTGTTTTTTTGTGTGTGGACCCCAGGAAGACTAGCTGGTTGCTATCGCACCAGCTAATGGGGATCCCTAATAAAATTAAATCAAATCAAATCGGTCACACCTCTCCCCCCTCCTCAGTCACACAGGGGGTCCCCCAAGTCTCAGTCCTCGGCCCCCTGCTCTTCATCTGCTATATACTCCCCCTTGGTCACATCATCCGTAAATTCAACCTCGACTTCCACTGCTATGCCGACAACACCCAAATTTACATCAGCACAAAATCCTCTTATAACCCACCCCTCAGTCACATAAGAGTCCTGCTTATCCAAATTACAATCCTGGCTGACCCACAACCTCCTCAAACTCAACAGTGAAAAGACAGAACTATTCCTCATCAGCACCGGGTCCTGTCCCGTGACCACATCACTCCTGTCCTCCACTCGATTAAGGAAGATTAAGGAACGCATACAGTTCAAATTACTACTCCTCACCTTTAAAGCCCTCCATAGCCTGCCCCCCCCCCCCCCCCCCCCCGGTCCTCTTCCACTGCTTCCCTCATCGTCCCGTCATCCAAATTAAAAAGTTTTGGTGATCCGGCCTTCTCAGGTGCTGCACCCCGACTCTGGAACTCCCTCCCTCAGACCATCAGAGACTCTCCCTCACTCTCCACCTTCAAATCCCGACTCAAACCACCCTCCTCCAACCTGCCACCCCCCTTTTCCTATCCCCTACCTTCTCTCGATGGTGAATAAATAACTACTGTAAATAAATCAGATAAATATTGTTATTATTTATTGTTGGAGAATAAGCGTGGCACCGCTGGTGTACTGTACGCAGTGCATAGACTACTAGAGTATCTGCGATCTCCTAATAAAACAAGTCATTCGAATAATATAAGCCTACTGTTGCTGGAATGATTTGTTGCACGTATAGCAATCCATCAGACTGCTGAACACCTAGGTCTGGTGGAGGCCGGACTGCCCCGTACTGCCCTGTGTACTGTACTTGTGCTGTGTAATGACAATACATTTGAATCTAACTAATTTAGTCAGCCTGTCTCTTCCTGCCACGAGAGACCATGTTTGATGCTTAATAGGTTGAGGTCAGGGGTCATCATAACTAAAACTTTTAGCTGTGTCATTTGGGGACCCGCCAGAGACGGCCCATGTCACCTCTTGTGGGCTTGGGCCCACAGTTTGAGAAACGTAGATGGAGGTCTATTAAAAGCCCTGTGGTTTGTGACGTCAGAAGAGTGGCTGGCCTTGTTTGAGAGGAGACAGGCTCCAATTAGCTTTTCCTTATCGCCTCTGTCTTGGAGGAGTCTGACGACGCGCTATCAGCTCCCGCACCCAGGATTCCACTCTCATGATGGAAGACTAGTGCACTGGTGTATGTATACGTGCACTGGTGTATGTATATGTGCATAGGCGGCCTTAGCTATGTTTCACCCGTTTCAATCGAAACGGGCCCCGCCCGCTAGCAGGGCCCCCGGATTGACAAAGCGAACGCACACCCTGGATTGACGAAGCGAATATGCGCACTGTGCCGATGTGGATAAATGATGCACGATGGAAACGCTTGAAAAGGCAACATCACCATCAGAGCAAGACGTTCACTGACTTATGTCTTTGATCTTGCAGAAGAAACCTTGCTCCTTACAAAAAACCAAGTCATGGAGATCGGCAGGTTCTAGTTGAGCTGCGTCGTGGTGAGTTTGGCACAGTGGCTACAGCGATACGCACATTCACCTAAAACATTGTATTTTCATTGGCTTCTTCCTAGTGTGATTCTGGGTGGGGTAGACTACAATGCATAAACCTCATAATTTGCTGTTTCATTTGATATGTCACTGTAGCATTATGCGTTAAGATTTTAGGGCTGAACGCGTGTGCACACAAGCTCTCTCTCTCATTTGCTTGCACCCCACAATTTCATAATGACCACCTAGTACCCAGGAACTAATGTATACAGCCCGCTACATTCTCCTCTGAGCCTTAACCCTTTCACTGCCACACGACAGAAGGTTAACCCTTTACTATCAGCCATTTACCATTTACTATCACACTACCGTGATAGTAAAGGGTTAACCTTCTGTAGTGTAGCAGTGAAAGGGTTAACCTGCTGTTGTGTGGCAGTGAAAGGGTTAACCTGCTGTTGTGTGGCAGTGAAAGGGTTAACCTTCTGTGTATTGTCGCAGTGAAAGGGTTAACCGTTTTGGTAGTGCGGTAGTGAAAGGGTTAAGACCGTCTATATGTACGTGCACACATAGGATCAGTGTGTGTATATGTGTGCGTGTGTGTATGTGTGTCTGTGTGTGTGTTTCAAGTTAAAGTTTTCAAGTTTTGTTGTATTTGTCACACATAAGGTACATGTACATTACAGTAAGATGCTTGGTTCTGTATGAGCCCCCGGAGAATGTGCTTCATACAGTAAAAAGGTAAAAAGAATAAAGACCAAACACTATAATATACAATATGCAAAGTAAAGTACAACCTAAAGTACAAATGCGTGCGTGCGTGCGTGCGTGCGTGCGTGCGTGCGTGCGTGTGTAAGTGTGTGTGTGTGTGAGAGCTGGTATCTGTCTAGCCTGTGAACGTTGAAAGAAAGATGCTCTTGTTATCTGCTGCTTGGGACTGGAGGCAGGAGGAGAGGGCTGTCAGCCGGCTGGACTGTTGGGGTTGAGCTGATATCTCTAGAGGCCTGCTGAGAGACCCTCAAGGCCCTCTGGGAAACGTCTCCTATCGCGAATGAGACACTACTTAGCTTCACTTGGGGTTGTCAAGGTCTCGCTCCAAGATAAATATGACTGTTTTGTTTTGCTACAGTAGCCTGCTCAGAGCTACGATAAGGCTAAAATTAGCCTTGAATGGCTGCTCACTTTCTCCTCATATCTCCCTTCATTCTGCCCTCAGGGTCTTTTAGCCATTTGCCCAATTTCTTCTTTTTTCTTAGCTAGCCAATTCATCCCACATTTACATTTACATTCAGTCATTTAGCTGATGCTTTTATCCAAAGCAACTTACAAGTTCTGTAGAACAAGTCAGCAGGAAGGGTACAACTCTGGCAGCTAAGGGTCAGTAAGATCGTTCGTCAAACAGTGTTGAACTGGAGTGCTACACTCTGAGTGCATAGTAGTATAGACATATTAGCATAGTAGGTAGTAGTATAAGTATAGTAGTAGCATAGTAGTAGTAAGGTACATAATAGTAAAAGACAGTAAGCATAGTAGTATAAGCAGAAGTAGTAATATTGGCAAGGTAGATTACTTAGTAGCAAAATGCATACTAGTAAAAGACAATACGAAGGTTAGTAGTTAAGACATTTTAAATGTTAAATATACATACTGTAGCACTCAACCCTTATTTCTTTGGATCTACTTTTTCTCCCCCTTTTTCTGTATTTTTCTCCCATCCCAATTTAGTCATTATGCCAATTCCCTTCCCTCCCTTCCTGGTCGTTGCGCGCATTTTCCCCCCACTTGCCGGTCTAGGGAGGGTTGATAGATACTATCACATGTCCCCTCCGATACATGTGGAGTCAGCCAGCCGCTTCTTTTCACCTGACAGCGAGGACTCTCACTGGGGGTGCGTAACGCGTGGGCGGCTCACACTACTTCCCCCAGTTCCCTTCCTCGCTGAGCAGGCGCCCCGACCGACCTGTAGGAGTCGCTGTTTACAACGACCAGGCTTCCCACCCGCTAACACTGCCAATCGTGTTAGTATGGACGACCGACCAAGCCGGAGGTACCGCCGACAGCTGGATTCGATACCAGTGTCTCTGCGGTGGTAGGCAGGCGCTTAGTCCGCTGCGCTACCCAGCCGCCCATAGCACTCAACACTTTGATGAACATTGTTACTCAGCTGATAGAGTTGAGCCCTTCCTGATGACTTGTCGTACAGAACTTGTAAGTCGCTTTGGATAAAAGCGTCAGCTAAATGACTAAATGTAAATGTAAATATATTTGACAATTTCAGATATTGGTTGAAGAAGTGCGTTTTTAGTCGACGGCGTAAAATAAATCAGATGCATCATTTGACATCATCAGAGTGAGACTCTCGCTTGAAAATAACGACCCCTTTACTGACCCATGATTGGCTGCATGGGTACGTGTGTGTTTGCCTCTGGGGGGTAGTAACTGGGAACCCCCGGAGCGGCTGAGGTTCAGCTCAGGTCACGGTCTGATGACCTCACTCACCTCGTCCTGTATCCTATAGTTACTGTTATGTTTCTCCTTTTCTCCATCTTGCTCCTGGTTTCATCACTCCGCGCGTCAGACCTCAGATGCTCCGGGGCTCTCCCTCCCTTGTTGTGTTCCAGACCGCTGTGAAGAGCAGCTTTGTGTGTCTGTCTGCTGACGCAGTGTGGTGCTGGTGGTGGTGCTGGTGGTGCTGGGGCTCCACTGCTGATCCATGTTTGGAGAGTGACTTCATGGGCGACAGCAGCTCAGCATCCCGGGCCCCCTCTGGCTCTCGTCTTCGTCTGGAGGCGAGCCAGGATGAGCTCATACCCAGCTGCTCGCCCCCCCCCCCCCCCCCCCCCCCGGCCCGACCCCTGACCCGCGGCGGTGTGACACCCTTCCCAGAAGCCCTCGGGGCCCCGGCGGCGGCGGCTGACCACTCGCTCCCCCACGGCGCCTGCGGAGCGCCTCGGCCCCGGCGGCCTCTCTCACTGTCCCCCCCCCCCCGGCGGGGAGGCCCGGTTTGTTCTGGACACGTGCCAGCGCGCCGGGCGTCGGGGGGGGGGGGGGGGGGGGCAGGACCGGGTCAGCTCTCAGGGGTGGTCCTGTGTGTGTGTGATCTGTTTTGGAGTCGTCGTGATGATTGGCTGGTGTTTTGTTTTTGTCCGACTCTATTATTCTTGCTCCGCCGCTAAGCCCTCTTCTGTAAGATATCTCTATCTCCGTCTAGACCTCTGCACGCCCTGGGAATAGTGGGGCGGACGCTGGAGAAAGGATTACCATCCCAGCTCGTACCAGCTATTTCTATGAAGATATACTGTATGTTGGGGTTTCGTGGGGTTGGGGGAGGGTCTGTGTGTCTGTGTGTGTGTGTGTGTGTGTGTGTGTGTGTGTGTGTGTGTGTGTGTGTGTGTGTGTGTGTGTGTGTGTGTGTGTGCGTGCGCGTGAGTCTGTGTGTGTGTGTCAGTGAGAGGACACATGAGAAACCCAACTCCTCGTACAAACAACAGAGCAGTCACAGCGCACCCCCCATCTATGGCCTTAACGCTCGGCACTCTCCTCCTCTGAGGAGCACTATCAGTAATATCAGCACGAGTTAAGGATCTCTGGAGCCTATGAGGTATCAGCAGCAGCCCAGAGTGGGCAGGGCCCGCCCCCCGTGGGGGAGAAGATAACTGTGCCGCCGCGGCTCTGTGTGCGATTCGTCAGATTATTCTGTCACTCAGTCGTCCTCCCGGCCTAACCCCAGTCAATCTGGTCTCAATCTGTGGCAGGCGCACGTGTGTGAGGGCAGCCAGGGGTCAGAACCTGAGACGCAGTCGTATCTCTTTACTCCCCCCTCCTCCTCCTCCTCCTCTCCTCCCCCTCCTCCACCCCCTCCTCCTCCCCCCTCCTCCTCCTCCTATCCTCCTCCCCTTCCTCCTCTCCTCCCTCTCCTCCTCTCTCATCCTCCCCCTCCTCCTCCTCCTCTCCTCCCCCTCCTCCACCCCCTTGTCCTCCCCCCTCCTCCTCCTCCTATCCTCCTCCTCCTCCTCTCCTCCTCCTCTTTCCTCTTCCCCCTTCTTCCTTCTCCTCCTATTCTCATCCTCCCCCTCCTCTCCTCCTTCTCCTCCCCCTCCTCTCCTCCTCCTCCCCCCGTGGTCACCTCCCTCCCGCGTCCTGTACCCACTCCCTCCCTCCCACCCGCCAACGCACCATTTGGAATCCATTATGCAACCCAGTCAGAAAATTCTCTCATAATTAAAAGGAGACGTTCTCTCGAAACGCTCTCCCTCAGATTAACGGCTGTTCCCTGGGATCAGGGAGTGGGAAGCCAAACACGCTATACGGGTGAGGAGGCGGTTCTGAGGGTGGGGGGTGAGGAGGTGGTGAGGAGGGTGGGGGGGGGGGGGGGGGGGGGGGGGGGGGGTGAGGAGGTGGTTCTGGGGGTGGGGGGTGAGGAGGTGGTTCTGAGGGTGGGGGGGTGAGGAGGTGGTTCTGGGGGTGCGGGGGGGGGGGGGGGGGGGGGGTCGCATGGTCCCGGGCCAAGTCCAACAGTCGGGAGTAAGGTGTCTTTTTTTGGTAGATCTCGCTGTAGCTGTTTGGGATTTGGGCAGGAGGTCCTGGAGGAGGAGGAAGAGGAGGAGGAGGGGGGAGAGGAAGAGGAGGAGGAGGGGGGAGAGGAGGAGGAGGGGGGGAGGAAGAGGAGGAGGAGGGGGGAGAGGGGGAGGAGGAGGGGGGAGGAGGAGAGGAGGAGGAGGAGGAGGAGGAGGGGGGAGAGGAGGAGGGGGAGGAGTAGGAGAAGGAGGGGGGGTACTGGAGGAGGAGGAGGAGGAGGAGGAGGAGGAGGAGGAGGAGAGGGGGGGGGTACTGGAGGAGGAGGAGGAGGAGGAGGAGGAGGAGGAGGAGGAGGCGAGGGGGGGGGGGGGGGTACTGGCTGGGCCGGGGCCAGGACCTGTGGCTTGGGAAGGCTATAGAAAGCAGTGGCCACAGTGGCCCAACTCACGACCCGACTGGATCCGCTAGCGGCTGCTTGGGCCCAGGGGGGGGGGGGGGGACACTTGGCACGGGGGGGGGGGGGGGGGGGGGGGGGGCTTCGGCTTGGCCCGGTGGGGGAAGGGGGGGTTTGGCCCGGGCCGACAGCGGAGCTCGGAAGCGCACGCTGCGATTGGCTCGCGCGGGTAGAACATCATCAACAAGCCGTCCCTGCCGGAATGCGTTTGGTCAGATGGAGTTCACCCTCCCGTCTCCGAAATCACTACTGACAGTGTTGACTTTTCTTTATTATTATTATTATTAGTTCTTGGCCAACAGGCAGGTATTTACGTTTCATTTCACGTACTTTCAGTGTTTCATTACCCGTTCGTCCGCTGACAATCCCTGTTAACATGAGACTGTAAGGCAACAGTTTTAATGGCAGCCAGAATTAACAAGGAACCTCCGTCCAAGTACATTTGTTCGGTGCAACAAACTCGTAAATCATGCCAAGCGAAGGCTGGAGTGGAAAGGAAAAAGGTCCCTCCCGGAGTGGATAGCAGCCGTGAGG
>NC_140178.1:16714376-16746876 GCF_963971535.1 Notolepis coatsorum
TCTTGGGAGTTCTCCCAAAATCATACCTTCTATGATATATGGACGACCAATGGAAAGGCCCACATCTTACCCCCCCCCCCCCCTTAACCACCCCCCAAGGAGCGCTGGCGGATAACCGTGTGCGTCACTGATCGATCGCAGACCGTCTTCCCCCTGCTGTGTGTGGTGGATGCTCCATAAAAAATAAATCTGTTTTGCTTTTCACAGGAATTTCACGACACATGGAAGATGGAACACAGGGGCTGGCGACGCCAATGTGAAGTCGATGTTGTTTCGTGTTGTTTTCTTAGCGCGATGTTTTCTAATGTTCTCGCGGGGCTGTTCGTTCGAACGCAATGGAAGAGCCGTGCGAGTTCCGGGAGGCTCGCGGCCAAGAGGCCGCTTCTGCCGAGGGAGCGGGCGCAAGGATAGAAGAGAGCTGGACCCCCCCCCCTCCCCCCCCCCTGCCTCCTCCCCCCGAGCTTATACCCCACGAGCTTCTATCCCCATCAGGAGGCTCAATGACTTTATATGCAGCACTAACCCCTCCATCTACATTCATTGCACACACATCCACATGCACACACTCACTTTAAACAAACACTCACCCTTAATGTTCACTTTAAAGTAACACTTTTCACACTACACCATATTTTGTCTATTTATTACAAAAAGATTTGCATCTACATCCATACCTCATTTGTGCATTACATTATTTTTTTGCATTTGTTCAGTTCAGTTCAGTTCAGACTTTATTGTCCCTCAAGGGGACACTTTGTGTACCTCGCTGTTTTCATCTTGTACTTAGGTTGTACTTTAGTTTGTATATTGCATATTGTATATTTTGTATAGTGTTTGGACTTTATTCTTTTAACTTTTTTTACTGTATGAAGCACAATCTCAGGGGGCTCATACGGAACCGAGCATTTCACTGTAACGTACACGTACCTTATATAGGTGACAAATAAAACAAAACTCGGAAAAAAAACTCAAAAAAACTCGGTCTCTCATGTGAGCCAGCCAGAGGACTCGGGGAGACTTGACAAAGAAAGGACTCTGGGCGGACGCCCCCCCCCCTCTCGGTCTCTGAGTCTGTCATGGCTGTCACCAGGCATCAGCGGGGCCTAATGGCTGACGCTCTTTGTCCACGGCGTTTGGGGGCTCGATCCGGCACATCACACAGAGAGTGTAGCCGTCAAGAAACTGTGATCCCCCCCCCAAGGCCCGTGACGAGACGGGAGGAAGGCAGGCCAAAGCACTGTCTCTACAGGAAGCCATGAGAATCTGATCAGCGATGCTAATCTGGAGAGCGGAAATCGCTTTTCCCCCCCCCTCCCCCCCCCCCCCCCTTTGCCTACGGTACTATAAGGGAAGAGAGGTGGTGTCTCTCTGATGCACGGCCGCTACTTCCTTCACCGGGTAGCTACTACTATGGGACCATCGCTTTCACTGTTAAAAGAACACGGCAACATTTTGGGAAATTAGCTTATACCTTCTTCTCCATGGAGAGACAGAAGATAGATACAGTTTCCTCTCTGTGTGCGTTCAGTAGAAAGCTATCTGGCTGCACGTTAGCCTAGCTTAGCACAATGAATGGAAGCGGACAGTGACGGGTAGCCTATAGGCATTGTCCAACTAACACCTCCCCCGAAGGCGTCTATGCTTTTACCAACGTGTTCGTGTTTCCGGGTCCCGTTTCCGGGTTCCCGTTTTGCGCTCTGATTGGCCAGGTCTGTGACATGTGCGCCAATCGTGGGACGGCAAGTTCTGCGCCTATTTCCGGGTCGAACAGCCTGCAAACTACCTAACGCCTAGTTTATCACTGTTAAGCTTAGGCGACTTCTTTCGCAGTTGGTTAGGTTAGAGTTTGTAATCAGGGCTGGTGTTCTATCGCCATGCTCTAAGACAAACTCTAACCTTAACCAACTTCGAAAGAGCGCCTAAGCTTTAACCAGTGTAGAAACTTGCGGTCCCACGATTGGGCGTACATGTCACATGACCTGGCCAATCAGAGACGCGGAAACACGAACGCGTTGGTAAAAGCAATCAGGCCTCCCGAAGGCTACCCGTCACGGTCCGCTGCCATTCATTGTCAAGCTAGGCTAACGTGCAGCCAGATAGCTCTCTGGAGAAGACGGTAAGCTAATTCCCCAAAACGTTGGCGTGTTCCTTTCTTAAAATATTCTGGCCGGCTCTATTCTGGCCAGGTCTACCTCTGAGAGGGCTTCTTCTTATCTTGTGGTGGCGACAGCAGCTCAGGAGGGTAGAGAGCGGTCGACTGGTGATCAGAAGGTTCCCGGTTTTGATTCCGGCCTCCTCCCGGGCGGCGTGTCGAAGTGTCCTTGAGCGAGACACTTAACCCCTATCTGCTCCCGATGAGCAGGCTGGCACCTTGCGTCCTCCTGCCTGCGCCGTGAATGTGTGGGTGAATGTGAGGGTGAATGTGTGGGTGGATGTGAGGGTGAGTGTGAGGGTGAGTGTGAGGGTGAATGTGAGGCATAAGTCGTAAAGCGCTTGGATGAAAGTGCTACATGAATGCAGTCCATTTACAGTTTAATCCAGCCTCTCTCACTTTGCCCCTCTGTCTCTACAGTCATATAGAGTTCCAAGTTTAAAGTTAAAGTTTTGTTTTATTTGTCACATATGCTTGGAGCCCCCTGAGATTGTGGTTCATACAGTAAAAAAAGTTAAAGAATCAAGACAAACGCTATACATATATACAATTATACAAAACTAGAGTACAAAATGCAAACAAAATGCAAACAAAATGCAAAAATGAGGTAGAGGTGTAGTGCAAATATTTTTGTAATAAATAGATAAAATATGGTGTAGTGTTAAAAAGTGTTTAAGTTGTCTAAAGTGAACGTTAAAGGTGGATGTTTAAAGTGAGTGTGTGCATGTGGATCGGTCGTGTGTGTAGAATAAAACATTTATTTTGCCTTTATTTAACCAGATTTGTCCCAATTGAGATCCAGGATCTCTTTTACAAGGAGACCTGGCCAAGAATAGCAGCAACACAAAGTTTCAACATACACACATAGACATTACAGATAAAAGTAACATTACAAAATGGTCAGATAAAACATTTGCACACAGAAAATGTGGTTACATTAAGCTTCACCATAGCCTGAATGGATGGAGAATGGATGGGTTACTAGTGTTGCATGTAGAGTCATTGAGCCTCCTGACGGCCTGGGGGATAGAAGCTCCTGTTTGAGTCTCTCTGTACCGGCCATGAGACTCCGGTAGTAGTAGTAGCTACCTTTGCTCCTCCGCACGCGCGCTCACGCCGTCGCCGACTCCTTGTCCTCCGCGGGTGTGTGCCGGCTCTGCCGAGCCTCAGCAGCCGACACCACGTGACCCGGGTCCCTCCGGGCCAATAAAGCCGCGGGCCGTGATCCCTGTGACACATCTGAAAGGCAGGAGCGCAAAAAAGTCGAATTCACTTTTTATTTGCACCGCTTTCGTAAGAGTCCCCCCACCTGCTGGGGTGAGCGCCCTGTCAGAGGAGAGAGAGAGAGAGAGAGAGAGAGAGAGAGAGAGAGAGAGAGAGAGAGAAGAGAGAGAGAGAGAGAGAGAGAGAGAGAGAGAGAGAGAGAGAGCGCTGACCCAAATTCCTCCTGTGAGCTTGGTCGGGGGGCTGTAGATCCTACACAGATGTACGTGGGCTGCTGAGAGAGAGCGAGAGAGAGAGAGAGAGAGAGCGAGAGAGAGAGAGACGAGAGAGAGAGAAGGGGTAATAAGAAGGGGTGGCGGGGGGGGGGGGGACAGCTTGAAGGCATTAAGGCCCTAACACGGCGTGGACGTCTGCGAGTCGCCGGGCCCCGTTGCCCCCTGGGGGAAAAACCTCTCGTCACTCCGGCGTCCTTCGCATACTGTACATTACATACGGCGCGGGTTGCACGACGACCAGAAAGCGATACTTACACAAAACTCTTACACTTGTTCATCCTCCCTCCCTCACTCCCTCCGCTCTCTCTCTCTCTCTCTCTCTCTCTCTCTCTCTCTCTCTCTCTCTCTCTCTCTCTCTCTTATGCGCACAAACATCGTGGACGGTGGAAACAGAAGGCCAGCTTTGTCTTCTCCTCGGATCGTGAGGACTTCAAAGAATCTTTGAGGGGAGATGGAACACAGTTAGTAGCACATTCTTCAAATAATATGTCACTTCTCCTCTCCCACGTATCTTCGCGCCGGCCGGGTGGATGTATGGACTCTTTACTGCCGCCGTCGATAACAGTAAAGGAGGGGAGGGCCAGTAAAGCGCCGACCCCCCGGCGGCGATTCAAACGAGGGGGTCAACCGCCTCTCGGGGGGAATGTGTACAGTGCGTTGTCGTCGCCGAGCGACAGCGGAGCGTTTCGAGACGGCGGCGTTTATCAGATACCAGTGGAGCGCCGGCGAGGTGTTGGGAGGGAGACAGGCGCGTGCCTGTCTGTCTCTTCAGACGCCGTGTCTGTCTGTCTCTTCAGACGCCGTGCCTGTCTGTCTCTCCAGACGCCGTGCCTGTCTGTCTCTCCAGACGCCGCGCCTGTCTGTCTCTCCAGACGCCGTGCCTGTCTGTCTCTCCAGACGCCGTGCCTGTCTGTCTCTTCAGACGCCGTGCCTGTCTGTCTCTCCAGACGCCGTGCCTGTGTGTCTCTCCAGACGCCGTGCCTGTCTGTCTCTCCAGACTCCGTGCCTGACTGTCTCTCCAGACGCCGTGCCTGTCTGTCTCTCCAGACGCCGTGCCTGTCTGTCTCTCCAGACGCCGTGCCTGTCTGTCTCTCCAGACGCCGTGCCTGTCTGTCTCTCCAGACGCCGTGTCTGTCTGTCTCTCCAGACGCCGTGCCTGTCTGTCTCTCCAGACGCCGTGTCTGTCTGTCTCTCCAGACGCCGTGCCTGTCTGTCTCTTCAGACGCCGTGCCTGTCTGTCTCTCCAGACGCCGTGCCTGTCTGTCTCTCCAGACGCCGTGCCTGTCTGTCTTTAGACACCGTGTCTGTCTGTTTTTAGACACCGTGTCTGTCTGTCTTTAGACACTGCACCTGTCTGTCTTTAGACACTGCACCTGTCTGTCTTTAGACACTGCACCTGTCTGTCTTTAGACACTGCACCTGTCTGTCTTTAGACACTGCACCTGTCTGTCTTTAGACACTGCACCTGTCTGTCTTTAGACACTGCACCTGTCTGTCTTTAGACACTGCACCTGTCTGTCTTTAGACACCGTGCCTGTCTGTCCCTCACACACCATGCATGTCTGTCCTCAAACACCGTGTCTGTCTGTCTTTAGACACCGTGCCTGTCTGTCCCTCACACCGTGCCTGTCTGTCCCTCACACAACATGCATGTCTGTCCTCAAACACTGCACCTGTCTGTCTTTAGACAACGCTGCCTGTCTGTCTCTAGACAACGCTGCCTGTCTGTCCTCAAACTCTGTGCATGTCTGTCCTCAGACACCGTGCCTGTCTGTCTTTAGACAACGCTGCCACTTAAAACGACAGCATTCCTGTTTATTGGGAGGAATGCGAGAAACGATGGAGAGGCCTTGGAGCTCCGGCGGCCTGGAGAGCCGCCAGAGAGGGATGTTGACAGGCGGACCGCCCCGCCGCCCTATCAGCACCTTGCAATCTGCCAGGCGCATACCGCCAGATATTGGACATGCTTGCGTGACTGACGTCTGTTGTTTATCTGTCCGAGATAGCAGCGGCTCAGCGGAGACTAGTGGGGACTAGCTCCTGAGAGCGGAGCGGCGGTTTGGTATGGCAGGCCAGGCCGCTTGACATGAACCCTTTCACTGCCACACTATACAGACGGTTAACCCTTTCACTGGCACACTACAGACGGTTAACCCTGCCACAGGGGGCGACAGTGGCTCGGAGAGGTAGAGCAGTCGTCTGGTAATCTGCATGGAGGTTCCCGGTTCGATTCCCGCTCCTCCTGGGGAAGGGTGTCGATGTGTCCTTGAGCAAGACACTTAACCCCTAGTTGCTCCCGATGAGCAGGTTGGCACCTTGCAGGGTTGCCTCCGCCGTCGGTGAGTGAATGTGTGAGTGAAACGTGAGGAACAAATTGTAAAGCGCTTTGGATAAAAGCGCTATATAAAAAAGCAGCCATTTACCATTTACAAAGGGTTAACCCTTTCACTACCACACTACAGAAGGTTAACCCTTTCACTACCAGACTACAGAATGTTAACCCTTTCACTGCCACACTACAGAAGGTTAACTCTTTCACTACCACACTACAGACGGTTAACCTTTCACTACTACACTACTGACGGTTAACCCTTTCACTACCACACTACAAAGGGTTAACCATTTCACTACCACACCACAGAAGGTTAACCCTTTCACTACCACACTACAGACGGTTAACCCTTTGACTACCACACAAAGGGTTAACCATTTCACTACCACACCACAGACGGTTAACCCTTTCACTACCACGCTAGATGGTTAACCCTTTCACTACCACACTACAAGTTAACCTTTCACTACCACACCACAGAAGGTTAACCCTTCCACTACCACACTACAGAAGGTTAACCCTTTCTCTACCACACTACAGACGGTTAACCCTTTCACTACCACACTACAGACGGTTAACCCTTTGACTACCACACTACAGAAGGTTAACCCTTTCACTACCACACTACAAAGGGTTAACCCTTTGACTACCACACTACAGAAGGTTAACCTGTTCACTACCACACTACAGAAGGTTAACCCTTTCACTACCACACTAAAAAGGGTTAACCCTTTGACTACCACACTACAGAAGGTTAACCCTTTGACTACCACACTACAGAAGGTTAACCCTTTCTCTACCACACTACAGACGGTTAACCCTTTCACTACCACACTACAGATGGTTAACCCTTTCACTACCACACTACAGAAGGTTAACCTTTCACCAACACACTACAGAAGGTTAACCCTTTGACTACCACACTACAGAAGGTTAACCCTTTCACTGCCACACTACAGAAGGTTAACCCTTTCACTACCACACTACAGAAGGTTAACCATTTCACTACCACACTACAGAAGGTTAACCCTTTCACTACCACACTACGGATGGTTAGTGGTAGTGAAAGGTTAACCTTCTGTAGTGTGGCAGTCAAAAGGGTTATTAAAGGAGGGAGGCGTTGAGGATTAACTCTGAATGAGCCCTCGTTTCATAGACGGTAACGATCGGAAGCGTCGTCGATATCGATGCACCGTCTGATCGTTTGCGTCCAGAAGAGAGTGAACAGTTGGGTTGATGTAGACCTTGTTTAACCCTTTCACTGCCACACGACAGAAGGTTAACCCCTTTACTATCACACAACCGCCGGTCGCTCGGGGGGAGTCCTGTTGGGGTGGATGCTTGCTCCTTTCTGGCGCCATTCTTTGCAGTCTGACCTTGGGGCGCGGCAAACATGCTACAAAAGATCAATTATTTAAGATAAATGATGGTCCCTTTGGGTGGGTGAGGATTTAAGGATGTAACATGTATATGCGTATGTACTGTATATGTATATGCGTGTGTGTGTGTGTGTGTGAGTGTGTGTGTGTGTGTGTGTGTGTGTGTGTGTGTGTGTGTGTGTGTGTGTGTGTGTGTGTGTGTGTGTGTGTGTGTGTGTGTGTGTGTGTGTGTGTGTGTGTGTGTGTGTGTGTGTGTGTGTGTGTGTGTGTATATATATATATGTGTGTATATTTTAGATTAGATTAGAATAGATTCAAATGTATTGTCATCATGCAGCACAAGTTCAGTACAAAAGTTCAACGGAAATAAATCTGGCATCCAACCAGAGTGCAAATGTAACACAGTAAAGTACAATAGTAATATACAATGTACAGGAGATTAAACTGGGTATATATTATATAAATTAGTACTACTGAGTAGTAGGGCTAATCAGATGTATGTACAGAGTTGTAGTATTAATATGTACAGTGATACAAGTATAAAGACACTATAGTAGTAAGTCATACTGTTCAGCAGTGTAACTAGTAAGAGTAGGTAAGGGATATGTACAGATACAGATATAGTATCTACATGTTACCTGTTACCTATCCACTTCGTGCCTAGTGGCACATAAGGCCTTCACAGAGCGTTTCCACTTCTCTCGGTCAGCTGCCATTGTTCTTGCTTCAGGCCATGAGCTCCACCCTGCCTCTTTTCTTTTAGTCTTTGGTCTTCCTTTTCTTCTTCTCCCTTCTGGTGCCCATGTCATTGATATGTTGCAGTCGTTGTTGTGGTCTTGCCTCAGTATGTGTCCTATCATCTTCCATCTTCGCCACTTCACTTCCTTGCTCAACGGCTTCATGTCGGCTCTTTCTAGTAGCTCTCTACGGTGCTGATGCGGTCTTGCCACTGGATTTTGAGGATTCTTCTGAGGCATCTGTTATGCGACACGTCGACGAGTATCTACATACTGTATGTAAAAGGGATTATATGCAGGTATGTACAGACAGATGTGGATATATATATATATATATAATATGTACATATGTATTAGGGGTGTAAAGTTACACATATCTGTACCGAACCGTTTCAGTACTGAACCATAGGTTCAGTACAGCTGTGTACCGAACGAATACAACGGTATAATGTTAACCACTAACGACCGCACGTGTAGAACTTTTTTTTTGCATGCCGTATTTAATTCAAAACTCCAAGTTCACCCCTTCCCAAAATATAATTTGCACAAAGGGCCGGGTGTTCGTTCAACACACACACACACACACACACAACACTGAGAGATTACCTGTAATTTAGCATAGCTATAGCGTGGCTAACAGCCCTACAAGTACAATTAGTTACTGCACACTACATCACCCCTTAGTCAAGTGGAACATGGAAAGCCAAACTTTCAAGTTCAAGTTCAAGTTTCTTTAATAGTTGTCATACAGAAGTACAGAATACTTTTATACAAAATGCTTCTTACTGTTACGCTCCAGAGACTGTGCAAGACAAGATAAGTATGAAATAAAATAACATAGTATAGCATGTAAATTAGAAGTAAAAAAAAATGAGGTCACAGTGTTCAGTATAGACATATGTACAATGTTCGATGCAGAATAAACGTAACTGAGTTACCATATAATATACAATATACTATGCAGTGTACTAATATACAATACTATATAGTGCAAGGCAGAAATGGGATGAGGTGCAATTTAGGTACAATTTACAGTAGGTGTACGAGTTGTAGTGCAAATCCTTTATCAATAAATATAAAGTGTGTTTGTGTGATCTACAGTGTGGAGAGTGGGTGCTGCAGTGTGTTGTTTGTTTAAGTGAGTGTGTGCGTGTGGGTGTGTGTGCTGTGTGCATTTGATGGTACGTACCGAACCGTGGTGTTTGTGTACCGTTACACCCCTAATAATATGTATGCTACAAACAAAAGACAATCAGGTTAATTCTGTTATGAATACAACAAGACCTTTCTTACATGGAACTGTTGCACAATTCAACACACATACGGTGTCTCGTTACACAGTCAAACAGTTTGGGAGGGGAGAAACCAGAAAAGCTGCGCCTCCTCCTCCTCCTCTCCTCCTCCTCCTCCTCCTAACTGACGAAGACAGGCAGTGACAAAGCTCTACGCGAGCGGAGAGCGTGCGCGCGCACACACACACACACACACACACACACACACACACACACACAGATCACATCCTGCCAGCAGGACAGAACTTTATGGTTGCTGTTCCACCTGGGGCCTGGTTGTGGGCACAGTGAGTCACGCTCAGCAAGACGCCGAGACAACAGGCCTGATAATGAAAACAACACCTCCCCTCGACTCTCCCCTCTCCCCCAAAACTCTCCCCTCGCTCCTCTCTCACCCCCCCCCCCCCCTCCTTACCACTAAAGCTCCACTCTTGCTTCACCCCCCCCCTCCCTCCCCCCTCCTGTCCAAGGATACATACATGTTGGATGTTTACCGAACATATCTAATCCTCTCCTTTAACCAAAACACCTCATCGCTGCACAATGCGGACGCCTGTGTTTCTCTGCCAGGCTTCGCTCCGCAAAACAACAACAGGCACGGTACACACCCCCGATCCCTCCCCCCCACCCCCCACCCCCCTCCTCCTCCTCCTCCTCCTCCCCTGATACCTGTAATAGCTTTGCTTTCTCTCTCCCTCTCTCCACACATGTCTCCTGTGGACATTTAGAACAGGTGGAGGTTAACAGGAAAACCTGCTTTCCTTTTAAGTCACAGCGAGGGAGAAAATAACCAACACAGCCCAGGGAGCAGGTGAGAAAGCAACTGAAATAACAGAAGAGGGGTTCCGGACAAGAAATAGAGAGGGGGGAGGGAGTGAGAGAGAGAGAGGGGGGGAGAGAGAGACAGAGAGAGGGGGGGGAGAGAAAGAGAGAGGTAGGGAGGGAGAGAGAGAGAGAGAGAGAAAGAAGAGAGCGAGAAAGAGAGGAGAAAAGAGAGAGAGGAGAGATAGAGAAGAGATAGAGAGGGAGAAGAGATATATAGAGAGAGAAAAGAGAGACAGAGAGAGAGAAGAAAGAGAGCAAAGAGAGAGATAGGGAGAAAGAGAGAGAAAGAGAGAGACAGAAAGAGAGAGAAAAGAGAGAAGGGAGAGAGAAAGAGAGAGAGAGAAGGGAGAGAAGAAGGAGAGAGAGAGAGAGAGAGGAGAGAAAAGAAAGAGAGAGGGGTGTTGTTGAACCTCTGAGGGTTTTGTAGTAAATGGGTGTGATTTCGTTTTTTTTCTTCCCTTTCTTTCTACACAATGTGTCCTTGTCTTCCGTCGTGGCCTCAGACACATCGCTGAGCAGCACCTACAGGTGTTAACTGTGCAGGTGTCACCATGATGGATCCTCTGGCACACTGTCTGGACACGCATCGTGGATACATTATTACCACATAATGAGCAGCTAAAGACTCATGTCTGCAGCTTGGCAAGGCTAAATAGATACACCATGCAGGCGCACGCACGCACACACACACACACATGCATAAACGCGTACGTGCGTGTGTACACACCTACACGCACGCACACACCTACACACGCACACGCAATCCAAGCGCGGCCAAGCCGAAAAGAAATCAGAGGGAAAAATACCAAACCGCTCTTGTGTTCCTAGTTTGGTGAGTTTTCTTCCCATCATGCCTCACTTCACCTCAATTCATACACAAACAACACGTTGATATGTGGGGGTGGGGGGGGGGGGGGGGAGTCACCGAAGAAGCATTACATAACATTACTGGTTTGATTGATTGATTGAAAACTTTATTAACAGATTGCAGAATGGGGTACAATACAGTACAGCTCAATACACACAATTGGGGGATGCAGACCAGAGAAAGACTTTCGTCTTGTTTACGTCAGGGTCCCCCATTTTCAATTCATCATAACATATATGACATACATGACATACAGGTAGACAGTACTGTTACATCTAGACATTTATGACATACCAGATCTACAAATATACAGTACTGTTTGTGAGTACAAAAGGAGTCTGAAAAGAGAGTATATACATTTGAGGGGGAATAAACTGTACATTGGAGGAGGTTGGGTATAGGTGGGGTGGGGGGTTGGGACATTGGAGGTGGTTGGGTGATTGGGGGGGGGGGGGTTGGTAGGCGGGGTGGGGGGAACTGTACATTGGAGGGGGTTGGGTTTGGACATTTACAGGGGCCAGTTTCGAATTGCAGTCTCTCCCGTAGGTGCTCTGAGTGGTTTTGAAGGTGGGTAGTGATTCACATTCCTTTACAGCTGTGGGTAGGGCGTTCCACATTGATGTGGCATAATTGCGAAACGTGTTTATGTTCATGTTCAGGTTCATGTTTGCAGTTGCAATGTTGCAATGGACTCAGCGTTCTGCATACCGCTTTTATACGCAGTGCAAGTTCCACTGCAGTGAAAGCTGAACTGCATTTTGTCCTTTTTTAAATGGTAAAATAAAATGGGAAGGCAGCCTACTTTAGAACCCCAAATAGTCATAGTATATACTATAGATAAAATAAGATATTCCTTTATTGATCCCCTTGGGGAAATTCGGCGTCAAAGACCACTGCACTTCCGTGTTACATCTCAAGGGAGAGCGCGGGGGATAAAAGGAATGAATGTTGATGAGAGCCTTGACCTTGAAGTGGCTGTAGCTATGGCTGTGGGGGTGCTGGAGACATGATCCAATAGACCTTTTTATACTTTTTTATATTTCGACTTGGGATTGGTCTCTCCGTGTTCAGGAGACTCAGGCGTATAAAAAAGTATATTGGATCATGTCTCCAGCCCCCCCCCCCCCCAAGGCTCTCATCAACATTCATTAATTTGATCCCCCACGCTCTCACATGGGCTGAAAATACCGGAAGTGTTGCAGTGGTCTATAGCAGCATGGGGGAGGGGAGGTACTGCGGGCAAATACTGCGGCATGGTCATGCTGGACCTACAAAAGGCCTTCGACACTGTCAATCACACCATTCTGATTGACAAGCTAAAAGCAATTGGTTTTGATAGTCTATCAGTGAGCTGGATACAATCCTACCTGGAGGGGAGAGAACAGATGGTGGAGGTAAACGGTACCCTACCCCCCCCCCTCCCAGTGAGCTGTGGTGTTCCACAAGGAAGCATACTAGGACCGCTACTGTTCCTAATTTATGCAAATGACATGTCGTCAGTTGTGACTGCAACTTGTTCCTGTTTGCGGCCGACTCAGCCCTGCTGGTCTCTGACAAGAACAAGTGACAGGTTGAAAAAACCCTCAGCTCGGAACTAGGCAAAATCTGCACCTGGCTCGCCGATAACAAACTATCATTACACATGGGCAAAACAGAGTCCATTCTCTTTGGTTCAAATAACAAACTCAGCAAGACCGACGGCTTCTCAGTTACAGTGGGTGACAATATTGTCACAAGGAAAGATGAAATTACCTACCTGGGTTACATCCTAGAGGCTAATGGGGGACCCTGATGGAAACAAGACGAAAGTCTTTCTCAGGTCTGCATCCTCTTAACAATTGTATGTATTGAGCTGTACTGTACTGTACCCATTCTGCAATCTGTTAATAAACTTTTCAATCAATTCAATTCAATCAATCAATCAATCTTTCCTGACAAAATGGCATCCAATGTAATAAAAAAAAGTCAACCAACGAACTCGATTCTTGTACCGGATCTCCTCTCTGGTAAACAAGAATACCCTGAAGACTCTGGCAGGAGCACTCATTCAAGGGTACTACGACTATGCTTGCACCTCATGGTACCAAAGCACCTCAAAGGCACTAAAAACAAAATTACAAACATCTCAAAACAAACTGGTCAGACTACTGCTTGACCTGACTCCTAGAACCCACCTCACCCCTGCCCACTTTGACAACCTAGGATGGCTTAGAGTAGACGACAGAGTACAGCAACTTGCAATGGGCCTGGTCTACAAGATACACTACACCAAGGTACCCATGTACATGTCAAAATACTTCCCAAAGGTCAGTGAATACCACGATCACAACACCAGAGGGAGCTCCACAAATCATGTTAAACCCAGATTCGGCTCAAACAAGGGACTAAACACGTTTTGCAATTATGCCACATCAATGTGGAACGCCCTACCCAAAGCTGTAAAGGAATGCGAATCACTACCCACTTTCAAAAACACTCTCAAAGAACACCTACGGGAGACTGCAATTCGAAACTGGCCCCTGCAAATGTCCTAACCCAACACCCTCCAATGTACAGTAAATGACCAAGTATGGCTTTGTCAATATTCCAATGTACAGTGTACAGTTTTTTTTTATATTCACTATATGTCTTGTGTATGTATGTATGTATGTATGTATGTATGTATGTATGTATGTATGTATGTATGTATGTATGTATGTATGTATGTATGTAGTATGTATGTGAATAACCTCTTGAATCTTGAATCCAAAAAAAAAAAGGAAACACTGCCTGAAAATATGTTATGATGCGTAATAATGAAACCCTATTAAGTGCTATATGACGCAGACTATAGTATAGCCCAATGCAGCCTAAAGCCAATAATACCATATTAAATGGAACATTAGAAGAAGGAAAAAAATATGTCCTGAATTTTAAAAAGGGCAGCCACACTTTCCTTTCGAAATCACTACTATGAAATCCACGAGGAATGCTCAGTGCGCACGCGTGATAATAAGTTTCGATAGGAAACGGGCTGTGTGACGTCACGACGAGGAGCAATCAGGGCTCAGAGGAAAGGAAAGGAGCCCAGTGTGAAGGAACTCAACTCACAAGCGACACCGCGGAGCCCCGTCAGCAGCAACCAAGCCGCGGGTTCGAGAGGAGCGCCTTTATCTGCCGATTGTGCCGAACACGGGGGGAAACGAAGGAAGCAATAAGGGAGGGAGAAAGAGAAGAGAGGGAGAGAAGAAAGAGAGCGAAGAAAGAGAAGCGATAGGAGAGGTAGAAAGACAGAGAGAGAGAGTGAAGGAGGAACTCAACAGCGCGCAGTTCCTACAGCGCAGCGCACTACCGAGCGCGGGTCCGATCAGGAGCGCTCCTTTATTATCTACCGATCACAAAAGCAATACTACGGGACCCATGGAGACGCCATGTAGTTGGAATTATTACACCGGTGGACCTTGTTGTTTTACGTGAGAAGAGAGAGACCAACATGCTCATCACCCAGATACTGGCGTATTTGTTGTCTCTCCTGCTCCTGCCAAGGAGCGCCTTGTGCCAATACTCGAGCGACCAGTGCAGCTGGAAGGGCAGGTGAGATCAGTGGCTTATTATTATGTTATTATAATTATGCTGTTCTGTTATTAATAACAAACTGGGTTGAAATCGAATGTATGCTTTATGAACCGGAGCGACTGGACTGGAGCGACGTGTTGACTGTTGACTGCAGTGTTGACGCCATTCAGGTGGTTTTCGCTTCCTATTGGATTTTTATGAATGACCCTCATTGATAAAAACAACAACTAAATAAAAAAACAAATACTTTTCAAACCATAAATGTAACCATTATGAACCATAATGTTGCGTGGGTTCCTTTTGTTTCTTTCGCCTAACTGTTAATAATGTCCCGTTCTTCTCTCTATTTCTTATAAATACGTTTTATTTTTTCAGTAATATTGGGGCCTGTGATTTTCATATAAAAAAGAATAAAAAAGAAAAACAACAACAAAAAAACGATCTGAAAATAGTTATTATAACCTCAAATCCTTTGATTGATTTAAGATTTAATCCAAATAGACTTGGCTATAAAGCTCAGTGAATTGAATCACACTATTGACTAATGATGCCATGACTTCATTCATCATATATTGGGTTCTTGGGGGGATGATAATAAATAATAGTGTTGTTTATCTACCCTCTGTGTTCCAAAAGCCTTCATATACAGTTTTTACTCTCGCCGACTCCTGAGACGGATGTATATTTAGCCCCGGTATAGGCGCCGCGCCACTGAGTGGAAAAAGTTTCCCTTCTTTGAAAAAAATCCCATCAAACATTCACCGAAATGTGTTTTGCACTCGAGTCGAGATGGTGCTGCTTTCAACTGCGGTCTCGGTTCTTCTTCTCCATCATCATCCCCCGCGTCAGTCAGGTCAGGAGGGGCAGCAGCAGGCGGCAGTCATCATCATCATAACCAATCATCTGTTGTTCATTAGTCGAGAAGACTCTCTCGACTAATCTCCTCTAATTGCATGCAGAGATGATGAAGTAAAAAAAAAAAAAAAACTTAATTAGAGAGGCGTGCAATGAGGAGAGACCGGCTTCGCTGCACATGACCAAATTGTACCACGGTGCTCTAAAAAAAAAAAAAAAACACACACACTACAACACATTTGAATCTCAGCATCTCATTTTCAAGGAAAAACTGGGTGTTTCTCCCTAGAGAGAGAGAGAGAGAGAGCGACTCTCTGACCGCCGGCTTGGCACCGGCACGCTGGTAGAATGCAGATGGTTTTCCCTGCTTTTGGCTCCTGACTGACTGACAGACTCGAACCCTGACCAGGCATTAAGTTCTGGAGGGAGTCAGTCATGCTGGCGCCAGCCAGGGTCCGCAGTGTGCCGCCCGGGCGGACAAGTCTCTTCCAGTCCCCTTTGGTGGCGTGAAAAGCGAGGGGAGGATCGGTGCGTGACCTGCATTTGCACTTTGCATGCAGCAGAGAGCCCGGCTACTGTTGCTGCCGTTGTCTCTCTACGCAGGAGGAGCCCCAGTGGCCCTCCATTCATTCACTTCCAGGCTCTTCTCCCCCCCACCCCATCCCACCCACCACCCACCACCCCCTCTCTCCCCGAAAGGCAGCCTGCCAGTGGTGTGGGTTTTGCCAAAGGGGAACTGAGGGGAACAACAATGTGTATCTGGAGAGGGTTGAGGTTGCTGGTTCAGCAGCGGCGCTGGCTGGCTGGCTCGTGACTGGTCATGCAGCCGGACTTGCACGCTTAATGCTCCGGGAGGAATGCGGTCTTTCTTAATATCCTTTTACACAATCAGGCAGAGAGAGCTCACCTTCTTATCTCCCCCCTCCGGGCTGGCGGTCAGCCCGGGCTCAAACTGACCACATCAATCACTCTCAGATCACCGAACACTCCCTTTGATGCTGCGTTTCACTGACCTTCTTCTTACTGTCTTTTTGCTATTAATGTACCTTACTACTATGCTACTATACTACTACCTAGCATGCTAATTATGTCTATACTACTATGCACTGAGAGTGTAGCACTCGAGTGAATTGAAAATGGGGAACTATATGAATTGAAAATGGGGGACCCTGATGTAAACAAGACGAAAGTCTTTCTCTGGTCTGCATCCCCTTAACAATTGTGCGTATTGAGCCGTACTGTAATGTACTACGTACCCATTCTGCAATCTGTTAAATAAAGTTTTCATTCATTCATTCAGTTTGATACTATTTGGCAAACAACGCCACTGACCCTTCCACCGACCCTTAGCTGCCAGAGATGTACCCCCCTCCCTCCTGCTGACTTGTTGTTCCCAATTTGTAAGTCGCTTTGGATAAAAGCGTTCAGCTAAATGTAAATTTCAGCAACAAACCCAGTTTTTTTTTTCATCATGGCAACTTGGCAAGACAAAAGACACAAACGAAAACGTTGTGTTTATATAGCTATATAGTTATTCACTTACAGATTTCGGTCATGACTCCCCGGCCCCGCTCATCATAATGCCTAGTTTACATTTAGTAACTTAGCTGAACGCTTTATCCAAAGCGGCCACTTACAAGTTGTGTACAACAGGTCAGGAAGGGTACAGTTACTCTGGTAGCTGCTAAGGGCAAGTAAGATTGTTCGTCAAACAGTGTTGAGTCTTGAGTGCATAGTAGTATAGACATATTAGCATAGTAGGTCGTAGTAGTATAGGCAAGGTCGATTCCTTAGTAGCAGAGTGCATACTAGTCAAAGTTAGTCTTTCTTTCTTTTCTTCATTTCAGATATTGATGGAAGAAGTGTGTTTTTAGTCGACGGCAGACAATTCGGCTGTTCAAGTTTCAAGTTTCTTTAATAGTTGTCATACAGAAGTACAGAATACTTTTATACAAAATGCTTCTTACTGTTGCGCTCCAGAGACTGTGCTAGACAAGATAAGTATGAAATAAAATAACATAGTATAGCATGTAAATTAGAAGTAAAAAAAATGAGGTCACAGTGTTCAGTATAGACATATGTACAATGTTCGATGCAGAATAGAAGTAACTGAGTTACCATATAATATACAATACTGTGCAGTGTACTAATATACAATACTATATAGTGCAAGGCAGAAATGGGATGAGGTGCAATTTAGGTACAATTTACAGTAAGGTGTACGAGTTGTAGTGCAAATCCTTTATCAATAAATATAAAGTGTGTTTGTGTGATCTAAAGTGTGGAGAGTGGGTGCTGCAGTGTGTTGTTTGTTTAAGTGAGTGTGTGGGTGTGTGTGCTGTGTGCATTTGATGGTTGTTGCATAGTGTTTATTGTTCGTTTAGCAGCCTGATGGCCTGGGGATAGAAGCTTCTTCTGAGTCTTTCTTCCTGTCAAACAAAAGTGTTATTGACCAGTTATATACATTTCCATTTTGTCATTTAGCTGAACGCTTTTATCCAAAAGCGACTTACAAGTTCTGTACGACGACAAGTCAGCAGGAAGGGTACAACTCTTACAGCTGAGTAACAGTGTTCATCAAAGTGTTGAAACTTGAGCGCTGCAGTGTTGAGTGCATACTTAGTACTAGAGACATATTAGTACAGTAGAGGTAGTAATAGGGGCAACAGTAGCTCAGGAGGTAGAGCGGTCGTCTGGTGATCGTAAGGTTTGATTCCCGGTCCTCCCGGGCAGCGCGTCGAACTGTCCTTGAGCAAGACACTTTAACCCCTCACATGCCCCTGATGAGCAGGTTGGCACCTTGCGTGGTCGCCTCCGCCGTCGGTGGGTGAATGAGAGGGACAATGTTGTAAAGCGCTTTTGGATAAAAGCTGCTATATGAATGCACCATTTACCGTTTAATATAGGCAAGGGAGATTATTTAGTGGAAAAGTGGATTATATTAAAATACAGTACGAAAGAGCTTAGAGAGGCTTAGATTTAAAAATGCAGGACGGAGAAAGGTGTTAGATAAGGCATGGGGACTGCGGTGTTGGATTACTGGGTTAAGGGTCTGAGGGAGGATGAAGAGGGTATATAAGTTCACCGTGTTATTCTTGCAACATTAATGGCTGAAGGCATATTCTCTGTTTTCTATTCTTTTGGTCTCTTTCCTATTTTCCAGCAAGAATCTATCTCATTTAGCTAGTTTTTATGTATAAATCCGCCAAATGAACGAATGTTAGTTGTTATATGCCGTAGGGCTGTCCCCGACTAAGGATTTGGATAGTCGACTATGATTGGCAAAAATGTGCCGTTAGTCGACTAAGAAAGGGAAAAAAAGTATAATATATATATATTTTTTTTCATTCCATTTGGGCTGTGGGGGTGCTTAATGTCTGAAGCCTGAAGGAGTCGACTGAAGGCTTCTTGTCCTCTGCAAAAGCATGCAATTGGTCCACTGATGGATACATCTTGATATTTGTCTAGTCTAGTGTGTTCATTAGATGGGTGAAATCCTCTTTCAGTGCCTCTGTGCCTGTTTTCGTAGGCAGTTAGCCTCTGGTATGCGTGCCATTAGTGTTAGCCACGCTTCTAGGCCTCTTTTCTTTTGGAAAGAATGATAAAAAAATATATATATATAATATATATATTTTTTTGTATTCGACTAAGAGGTTGGCTAGTCGACTACGGCTCCTTTCGACCGATTAGTCGACTAATCGACTAGTAGGGGTCAGCCCTAATATGCCGATATTTATTAATTTTTTCCCACTCATAATGCCTAGTTCTCACGTCCACCTCCTCCCTTCCCCCCCCAGCGGTCTGACCCATGAGGGCCACGACAGGGATGTGGAGCAGGTCTACCTGCGGTGCTCCCAGGGCTCCCTGGAGTGGCTCTACCCGACCGGGGCCATCATCGTCAACCTGCGGCCCAACACCGTGTCCCCCGCCGCCGCCCGCCTCTCCGTCTGCATCAAGCCCTCCCCGGAGTCCAGCGGCACCAACGTCTACCTGGACCGGGCCGGCAAGCTGCGGCTGCTGCTCCGCGAGCGCGACCAGACCCAGGGCAAGGTGCACTGCTTCAGCATCCAGGAGGGGGCGCTGTTCATCGAGGCCATCCCGCGCACGGACATCAGCCGGAGGATCACGGCATTCCAGTACGAGCTGGTCAACGACAGGCTCGGGTCGGACCTGCACTCGCCGGCCGGTGAGATGCCCCAGCTTATATGCACCCCCTCCCCCTGTTTTTTGTTTTCATCCACCAACAAGTTTCATCCTTAAACTATCGCATAATTAACGCTACTTTGGACAAATCCTATAAAACAAGCCAGAAAAGAAATGCAACAATAGTCTACAGTGTTATGAATGAACTGTGGTTTATTTGGTAGCATTTAGAATCGTATTATGAATTGCATTATAGAGGTGTGCTATTTTGATAGATAGAATAGATTCCAGAATCCCCCCGCTCCCCTCCCCAGGTCGTACTGAGTGAGTGGGACCTTCCCAGGCAGTCGCCTGCCTAGCTCACGGTCACAAACAGGACCTTCCCAGGCAGTTGCCTGCCTAGCTCACGGTCACAAACAAGACCTTCCCAGCTAGTTGCCTGCCTAGCTCACGGTCACAAACAGGACCTTCCCAGGCAGTTGCCTGCCTAGCTCACAGTCACAAACAGGACCTTCCCAGGCAGTTGCCTGCCTAGCTCACAGTCACAAACAGGTCCTTCCCAGACAGTTGCCTGCCTAGATCACGGTCACAAACAAGACCTTCCCGGGCAGTTGCCTGCCTAGCTCACGGTCACAAACAGGGCCTTCCCAGGCAGTTGCCTGCCTAGCTCACAGTCACACAAACAGGGCGCTCACTCCGACAAGGTTAATTGACCTGACGTGATGTGCAATAAGCGATAGAAAACCGGTTGCGCAAACGTCACCATTCAGGGGGGATAAAAAAAAATCATCTCCTCATGCCCACGTTGCCCGTGCCTAAGGCCGCCACTGAAGATGCCTGTAGCAGAAGGTCATCCACTACGGCGTTTCTTTGTTGTGATTTATTGACCCCTTCTGACGAAGAACCATATAAAGTCTGTTTTGAAGATCTTTCGAAAACCCAGCGCACTTATAGTTTTATAGCCGTTCCGTGACATTTGGAATGTGCATATGATCCCTGACTCGATAGCGCACAACAACCTCTCCCGTCTCAAACGATGAATTCATACATCACTCTGACTTAGGGTTAGCTCTTGAGATACCCCGATTTGACAACGTCACTCAGTCTCAAAACCCCCGAAACGGACGTTTTACGATCCTTCGCCTCGGCGATGCGATTAATTGCCCCGTGGAGATAGCTGCAGACTGCTTTTGATTGATTCCCCCCAGAGTTAGGGTTCCTTTGTCCTCGTGCTCTCTGCCAGGAACTGAATGCAGCCATCTAGTGGTGAAAACCGTTATTAAGTTGGACAGTAATAGTAGGAAAGTCTGTAGCCCTGCTCCGGCTCCTTTCTAACGCCACAACCTACGTTTATTTCCCTTCTCCCCGTCCCCCGTCCTCTGCCAGTATTGTTTTTGGAAAGACGTGTCTCTTCCACAATATTGAAGTCTCACTGTGTGGACGACTGGACGCTCAAAAAAACACAACCTCCCCTCTGGTTTGCAGTCATTTCTCTTACGAAGCTTTAATTTCTCCTTTCTCTTTTTTTTCTCTCTCTCTCTCTCTCTCTCTCTCCCAGCGATAGCATGTTGATATTTCACAGTTCGCTTCACACGCGTTGCGATTACACCTCTCTCGCCGGATAGTTACACAAGCGCGCGAGCGGTCCCCGGGTTGACTCGGGTCGGGCGGTGCCGCGAGCCCGTCCGTGACGTCTTGTGGACAGAGAGGGGGGCGGCGCAGTCAAACAAGAGGGGCCTCCCATTAAAAACAGCCCTCTTGTTTTCACGCTGTGTACCTGCCAAACCTGCGCAGCTTCAAGCCCCCGGTTGAATGTGTGCGGCAAATGGTGTTTCTCTCTTTTCCTTCCACACACAGAGCAAAATATGAGCCGTATCAGGTCCACATCTGCTTCTACGGCCCTCTGGGTTCACGTGTCCACATCCTGCATCATTATCTGGCACAATAGAGAGAGAGAGAGAGAGAGAGAGAGAGAGAGAGAGAGAGAGAGAGAGGGAGAGGGAGAGGGAGAGAGAGAGAGAGGAGAGAGAGAGGAGAGAGAGAGAGAGAGAGAGAGAGAGAACACTGTGATATGTGAGGACTTAATGCCGTGCGTGTGTGTGTGTGTGTGTGTGTGGCTCGTGTGTTGTGTGTGTAGGGGAGGGGGGTTGTTTTGACCACATTAGTTTCCTCCGTTCAGTGCCTCTGTGGTATGAGCTGGTGTTATGATGTGGTTGACCAGTAGGATGACTCACCACAGACAGTGGGCTCGTGTCATCTGGAGCCACGGGGTGCCCGCCTGGACCCATTTCTCTCCCCCCCCCTCCCCTCTCTCTCTCTCCTCTCTCTCTCTCTCTCTCTCTCTCTCTCTCTCTCTCTCTCTCTCTCTCTCCTCTCTCTCTCTCCCTCCCTCTCGCTCTTCCAGTGTCCCTCCTTCCCTCTCTCTAACTGTGTCCTCTCTCTCCCTGTGTCCCTCTCTCTCCCAGTATCTCTCTCTCCCAGTGTCTCCCCTCTCTCATCCATCTATCCCTCTCTCCCTCCCCCTCTCTCTCTCTCTCTTTCGCTCTCTATCCCTCCCCTCTCTTCCCTCCCCCTCTCTCTCTCCCAGTGTCCTTCTACACCCCTCTCTCTCTCTCTCTCTCTCTCTCCCAGTGTCCTTCTACCTTTCCCTCTCTCTCTCTCCCCCTCCCTCTCTCCATTTATTTTTCTCTCTCTCTTTCCCCTGCTCCACTTCTCTCTGACCCGCTGTGCCGGGGATTGAGTTGCTCTCGCCATCTCCAGGTTTGGGGAATGTATCTCAGACCAGATGTTTGGGAGGGAGGACATTTTCCAGCATATATAAGCCTGAAATCCTCTCTCTCTCTCTCTCTCCTCCATACTCCCTCTCTCTCTCTCTCTTTTCGCTCTTAACCACTGTATTTCTGTTCCTTTATCTCTTCCTTCCCAGTGTCTCACTCTTTCCTACATCTCTCTCTCTCTCTCTCCTCCCCTCTCTCTCTCTAATGTGTCCTTATAGTCTTACCCCCCCCCCCTGCTCTTCATCTGTCTTCCCTGTCCTCTGAAGTGTCTAGGGCCTAACAAAAATAATGGTTGGTTTCAGGTTGCCGACCGACCCTGCCGATTTAGGTGCGACCCAATATATTTTATGAGTTAAAAAAAATTATATATTATAATTTTTTTTTTTTTTTTTTTTTTAGAATAAAGTTTCATAGACATCTTAGTCAAACATTTAGTATTATGGATATTAAACATGCTGGCAGAGTACATGCATCCATGTTGTTGTGAACATTTTAACCCTTTCACTGCCACACGACAGCCGGTTAACCCTTTCACTGTGACAATACAGAAGGTTAGCCCTTTACTATCACACAACCGACGGCGATGCTCCATCATTAGCATCATTAGCTCCGCATCCGCGGAGCTAATGATGCTAATGATGGAGCATCGCCGTCGGTTGTGTGATAGTAAAGGGCTAACCTTCTGTCGTGTGGCAGTGAAAGGGTTAATTAAATAAAGAAATTCCCTATCCATAGTCGCCGTGGGAAAGAATAAATAAAAAAATAAAAAATAAAAAAAATTCCCTACCTACCCATGGCCAAACTGACAACCAACCTGAAACCAACTATTATTTTTGTTAGGCCTAACGTTGTCTCTAGGGACGGGTACCGAATTAGGAAAGGGTGCCGACCGAATCACGTGAGATCCGCCGGTGCCACATTTCGGTACTATAAAAAAAGAAAAGAAAAAATTTCTTTATTTTTTTTACTTACATTATTATTTTTTTCTTTTTAGTTCGACGACATCACTGTTTCGTTTTTACCGCGAAACGAAACCCTATGAAGTGTGCCGTCAACGTTCACGTCAACGTTCATCACACGCACCGTATACACGCCTATATACCTAGGATTTGACTTGATTCAACAACAAAGCGGTCGGGGGGCGATGGCAAGCCGAAAAAACGGTCGCAAGTGTTGTTACACTTTACAAAGCTAGATGCAGACAACGCTCGCTGCAATATTATATATGATAATAAATTATTTGAAGTTTTTTCTTTTTTTACAACTGAGGAGAGAAAAAGGGTACCGTTGGATACCGGTATCGATTCACAGGTACCGTTGGATACCGGTATCGGTTCAAATGTGAAAGGTACCCCATCCCTAGTTGTCTCTGCCCGAGCGGCATCATCCCTGTCCTCTGAAGTGGTCCACGTCGTCTCTGAACGAGCGGCACATCTTCCCTGCCCTGTGAAGTGGTCCACGACGTTGTCTCTTTGCCGAGCGCGGCATTACCGCTCCATTAGGGTGGAATGCATCTGGGACCAGATGTTGCAGCAGGCACTGGGACACACTGTGAGTGAAGTGGTTCTGATTGGAGCGGCGCAGTGCGTTGGTTGCACATGGTCCCGGGTCGAGGGAGATGCTGACTCGGCCCTGCCAGCCCATTCCTGCGGTTCCGTTTCAAGTCGAGACATGTGAGCCGTGCTTTTTCTCTGTGTGTGTGTGTGGAGAAAACAGGCCCCAGTTTTTGGGGGGTTTGCCTCTCCCTCTCTCTCTCTCTCTCTCTCTCTCTCCCTCTCTCTCTCTCTTTCTCTCTCTCCCTCTCTCCCTCTCTCTCTCTCTCTCTCCCTCGCTCTCTCTCTCTCTCTCTCTCTCTCTCTCTCTCTCTCGCGCTGCCGTCTAAAGAGCAAACACGGCCGCCATCAAAGGCCGACGTATGGGCGAGGTCAGTCCACTCTGACGTCTCCAGCTGTTCCCGAGGCCTCCCCCCTAAGCCCGTGGCTGCGTGACCTTTGAACTCGCCGGTGGCGGCGGCGGCAGCAGCGCCGTGTGTTGCAACACCAGTTGACCCAAGACATGCTCTCCTCCTCCCTCCCCCAACGACTTGAGACACGCCGGCTAAAAATAAGCCCTCCTCCTCCACTCTCCCTTGCCCCCGGGTCCAGCCCGAGGTCGCGGCCTCCTCTTCTGTAGTGTCAGAGCCGGGGCTCTTTTTGGAATCTTACTAGTGTCTCCATTTTGAGTCTGGGCCAAAGGTCTCTGCATATACCCCCCCCCATCCCCTCGTCCAGACATCCTGACTTCCTTGAATTAGATCCATCTTCAGCGCAACCGAGGTGTTTTCCAGAGTTTTAGCCGAAAACCGAGGTGTTTTCCAGAGTTTTAGCCGAAAACCGAGGTGTTTTCCAGAGTTTTAGCCGAAAACCGAGGTGTTTTCCAGAGTTTAGCCGAAAACCGAGGTGTTTTCCAGAGTTTTAGCCGAAAACCGAGGTGTTTTCCAGAGTTTTAGCCGAAAACCGAGGTGTTTTCCAGAGTTTAGCCGAAACCGAGGTGTTTTCCAGAGTTTAGCCGAAACCGAGGTGTTTTCCAGAGTTTAGCCGAAACCGAGGTGTTTTCCAGAGTTTAGCCGAAACCGAGGTGTGGGTGTGGGGAACAGAGTTCCACCTGGACTAACAGTTCCCCCCCCCCCCCCCCCCCCCCGACCCCACCCTCGGCACACTGCTGACCGAGCGTCTCCTCCCCCCCCCCCCCCACCCTCGGCACACTGCTGACCGAGCGTCTCCTCCTCCCCCTCCCCCTCCCCCTCCCCAGCCTCCCACCTGGCCCTGCGGGGCCGCTCTGTGGCTAAAGAAAACCCCAGTGGCTCCAGGACTAATAAAGCCCCCCCCCCCCCCCCCCCCTTGCTCCCCCCGGGCCCCCAGGCCACAGCGGCCACCTGAGTCAACTAATCATCAACTTGACTGCTCTCATTTAGGGCCCTTTCTCCCGTGTTGTAAAACACCGCCGAGGCTCTCGGAGGTCTGCGGGACGGAGCCGGGCTATAGTCTCTCTCTCCCTCTGCAGTGTGTGACCGACGAGCGGTGGAATCTATAGCCCGGGGGGGGGGAAGCGGCTTCAGGGATGCGGTCGGGACGGCTATTCGGGGGCTAATGCGCTTTTCTACGCTCAATTATCTGCCGCCGGCGCGGCCTGAGAGAGGCCGTCTTCTCCGCGACGCAGAGTCGCCCGGTCGGCTCACGCCGGCTCTCCTCCATGTTTGTTTGACTTTGGTGTGAGTTTTTCTTCCCCACTCTTTTCCCAGCCTCTCTCTGTTGGTGTTATTCCCTCGTCGTAGTCGTCAGGTAGTCAGAAACTACACTTGAGGAGAGAGGAACAACATGCAGCTAGTGGCCGTTTGAGTGATTGTTATTATTGGTACCGCCGGTCCCAGTAGGCCTCTCTCTGCGCCTCGGAGCGCTAACAGAGCTAACAGCTCCCCGCTTCTTCTGCCCCCCGATCATCTGCTTCTCATTTGCTCCAGAGTGTTGGGGGGGGGGTTCCTGTTCCTGGTGGGGAGGGCCTATAGCGAGCTGCCCCCCCTCCTTTGGGCATTTTATGCGCACGAGCGCACGCAGGCTCACATACACACACACACACACACACACTACACCTGCACACGCACACCATTTTAATGAGCAGCGAGTAGCTGGTTGGCCAGCAGCGCCAGGCCCAGCTCTGTCTGGTGTAAAACCCAGAACCCCATGACAGGCGACTCCCGTTCTGCCGTCCACATAAATAAATAACCATCTAGGAGGGCGGAAATGGATTACCATGAACCAGGTCCTGTGTGTGTGTGTGTGCGCGCGCGCGTGTGTGAGGAGCACGTGCCCTGCACGGCTGGCCGACCGCAGCTGTGTGTTTGTGTTAGAGGTAGTTAACTGGAAAGTTGTAGACGAGACTCCCCACGGCAAGATCTTTATCGCGCACCGCATGGCAGGGAGGTGCTAAGGAAAGCAAGGCCCTATCCTGTTTACCGTGTGTGTGCGTGCGTGTGTACGTGTGTGTGTGTGTGTGTTTGTGTGTGTGTACGTGTGTGTACGTGTACGTGTGTGTGTGTGTGTGTGTGTGTAGAGGTATATAGTCCTTTAGCCCCAAGCTCATCCTCTCTCTCTCTCTCTCTACTTAGCTGCCTGCCAGCCCTGCACTGATGCTGAGATACTCCTAGCAGTCTGCACCAGCGACTTTGGTAAGTTACTGCACTAATACAGGACGATTATATAGTTAATTAAGTTACTGCACTAATACAGGACGATTATATAGTTAATTAAGTTACTGCACTAATACAGGACGATTATATAGTTAATTAAGTTACTGCACTAATACAGGACGATTATATAGTTAATTAAGTTACTGCACTAATACAGGACGATTATATAGTTAATTAAGTTACTGCACTAATACAGGACGATTATATAGTTAATTAAGTTACTGCACTAATACAGGACGATTATATAGTTAATTAAGTTACTGCACTATACAGGACGATGATATAGTTAATTAAGTTACTGCACTAATACAGGACGATTCTATAGTTAATTAAGTTACTGCACTATACAGGACGATGATATAGTTAATTAAGTTACTGCACTATACAGGACGATGATATAGTTAATTAAGTTACTGCACTAATACAGGACGATTATATAGTTAATTAAGTTACTGCACTAATACAGGACGATTATATAGTTAATTAAGTTACTGCACTAATACAGGACGATTATATAGTTAATTAAGTTACTGCACTAATACAGGACGATTATATAGTTAATTAAGTTACTGCACTATACAGGACGATTATATAGTTAATTAAGTTACTGCACTATACAGGACGATTATATAGTTAATTAAGTTACTGCACTAATACAGGACGATTATATAGTTAATTAAGTTACTGCACTAATACAGGACGATTATATAGTTAATTAAGTTACTGCATTAATACAGGACGATTATATAGTTAATTAAGTTACTGCACTAATACAGGACGATTATATAGTTAATTAAGTTACTGCACTATACAGGACGATTATATAGTTAATTAAGTTACTGCACTATACAGGACAATTATATAGTTGATTAGGTTACAGGACGATTATATAGTTAATTAAATTACTGCACTATACAGGACAATTATATAGTTGATTAGGTTACAGGACAATTATATAGTTGATTAGGTTACAGGACAATTATATAGTTAATTAAGTTACTGCACTATACAGGACAATTATATAGTTGATTAGGTTACAGGACAATTATATAGTTGATTAAGTTACTGCACTATACAGGACAATTATATAGTTGATTAAGTTACTGCACTATACAGGACAATTATATAGTTGATTAAGTTACTGCGCTAATTATACAGGACAATTATATAGTTGATTAAGTTACTGCACTATACAGGACAATTATATAGTTGATTAAGTTACTGCACTATACAGGACAATTATATAGTTGATTAAGTTACTGCACTATACAGGACAATTATATAGTTGATTAAGTTACTGCGCTAATTATACAGGACAATTATATAGTTGATTAAGTTACTGCACTATACAGGACAATTATATAGGTTATATATGATTTGAAGAAGAAAGTGAAACTACCCACTGGTCGTAGAATGAAGTATATACAGTATACATATTATATATTAGTACATAGTACATACAAGTATATACCTTATATATATATATGTCTGTACATACCTGCTTATAATCCTTTGTACATATCTGTAGATACTATATCTATATCATTCTGTACATATCCCTTACCTACTGTACTCTTATTAGTTACGCTGCTGGCCAATATGACTTACTACTACCATAGTGTCTTTACACCTGTATCACTGTACATAATAAAACTACAACTCTGTACATACATCTGATTAGCACTATTACTCGGTAGTACTAATTTATATATTCTGTACCCAGTTTAATCACCTGTACATTGTATATTGGACTTTACTGTTACGTTTGCACCATGGTTGGATGCCAAACCTCTTTTTGTTGCGCTGTACTTGTGTTGTTATGATTGCTGACAGTAACAGTAAGCACCAGACCGGCCCGTTTACACCCCTGTCCCCCCCCCCCTCCGCTTGTCCCCTCAGTGGCGCGCGGCACCATCACCCAGGTGGAGCGGGAGGAGGAGGAGGAGCGCTCGTGCGTCACCGTGGCCATCAGCCGCCTGCACCGGCAGAAGACGCGGGTGTTCGTGTCGGGCGGGGTGCGGGCGCGGAGCTGGACGGGCCGGGTGAAGATGCCCCTGCGATGCGGCGCCAAACAGCCGGGCGACGACGGCGGGGACTTCCTCTTCACGGGCACGGTGCGCTTCGGCGAGGCCTGGATGGGCTGCGCGCCGCGCTACAAGGACTTCCTCGCGCTGTACCGCGAGGCCCAGCGGCAGGGGACCAACCCCTGTCACGTGGACACCGACGACTGACGCGGCCGCCGGCCCGACTTCGGCGGTCGACCCTAGAAGAGAATGTTTGTTTTGGAGACGGGACCGGTCCTCCCTGGGGGGGGGACGGAGGAGGGCTGAGCCGAACGCTGATACTGAGGAGAGAGAGAGAGAGACAGAAAGAGAGGGGGGCAGCAGGAAGAGAGACTGACAGACTGGCCCGTCCCAGAACCCCCTCCCCCCTCTCTCCTCTCCTCTGCTGTTGTCTCATGACTGGAGGTGTCTTGAATGCTGCCAAGCAGCATTGCCTGGTTTGGACTCTTGTTTTTACTCAAAGCCGACCACGACCCTGAGTGTCCAACGTGTCACGAAGAAGACGAAGAAGAAGAAGAAGAAGAAGAAGAAGAAGACTGCCATTCTCGCCGAGGAGTGAACTCCCCGGGTTTCACAAAACAAACAAAAAAAATGTAGCAGATCCTAAATTGGGGTTTTTTATGTGTATAAAATGTGAATGAACATTGTAAATTTTTTCCTCCGGAGGGCTTTGTAAAAGTGCTTTTGTAAAAAGCTTAATGTACAGTTTTTTGAAGTTATTTCTTATGAGAGAAATGTATAAAGTGAAAGCCTGTTTTTTTTTCTTTTGTAATTTTGTTTAAAAAAAAATAGATGTGCAATTGAACGCCTGAATCTGCGTCTCTTTCTGGCAGTGTAATTGTAAAAGTCTGTTTTTTTTCTTTTTCTAGTGAATAAAAATGTTATTCCTTGGAACTGTGTGGCGTTTGCATGTGAAGTCAATAAGCGGGTCTGTCATCAAACTAAATACACCAGGAGAAATAGCAGGATAAGAGCTTTGGTTTGACATGACGGTTTGATTTCCGCTGGGTTTTCTCAGTGATTTTTCAGTTACTTCAGTGATTTTGACATAGAAGGACAGACTGTCCTTGAGTTTTACATCTGAACATGGTATTTAATGTGCTCTAAGGGGTATTTGTTGTGAAAATAAGTTAAACTAGTTAAATAGCTCTAAACTCTGACAGCCATCACTGATATAGAGTGTTTGGCCAGTAACATGGCTCTCCCATTCCCCTCCGCTCTCTGCAGTAAACACTAAATACATTTCCTGGTATCCCATTCTCACTTTATCCAATCAGGAGAGAGAACAAATTGACATGGTTGCCTCCGCCGTCGGTGTGTGAATGTGTGAGTGAATGGGTCAAATGTGAGGAACAAATTGCAAAAGCGCGTTGGATAAAAGCGCTATATGAATGCAGCCATTTACCATGTATTCATACAAGAAAATACCACTTTTTACAGAACCTTTTTTAAAAGAACAAAAAAAAGGAATATTCATAGTGGTGTTAGGTGGTTATTTCTCCATCAGACACCCTCCCATATGATGAGCGTCATTCCTCTCTCCCAAGGTTCATCCACGGCCTTGGTGCCCTCGCCTGCCAGGTGGAGGGAGAGAGAGAGAGAGGGAGAGATTGATATCAGGATTTGGACTGAAAGTCGAGGTGGATTCCTCTGCACTGGTTCCTGTGGTGAAGGGGGTGGCCGTGTGTCAAGGTCAACGTGAAAAGCCTCTTTGTTCCAAAGCTCTGCAGCAGCCTGGTATGAGGGAGAGAGAGGGAGAGAGAGAGAGAGAGCGAGAGAGAGAGGATAGGGGGAGAGACGGGAGCTGAATGCGGCTCTGTGATTGGCGCGCGGCGGGCAGAAAACAAGCGCTCCGCGACCGCAGAGGCCCCGAGTTTTGATTGGCGTGGAGGAGGATTAATGCTCGAGGTCCCGTTTTTTGAAAGAAAAATGAAGGCTTTTCATTTTCTCCACCTCAAATAAAACCCAAGGAACGACTCGAGGATCTGAGCTCCGAGCCTGACCGCCGCGCCAGATGAGGCAGCCTGCCAGCCTGGCCTGCTGCTACTGGGATAACTCCAGGGCTCTCACACTCCTCCTGGAAAACCTGGAAATTCGGAGACTAGATTTCCAGTCATGGAAAAACCCAGGAATATTGACTTAAAGTGACCAAATATCCTGGAAAGAATCTTGTGTTTCCCTGGAAATCTTTAATTGTATTTTAGCCCCTAGTTGTTTATTTAGTTTGAAACTCAACTGTTGGTAGGATTATATAGCAGTGCCGCCCAATGTGGGGCCTGCAGGCCTTCGTTTTGGTCCGACATGGCGTTAGACAAGCTCATGCTTATTCTCCTGTTTAAAGTGCTGTAAAACCCTAACCGTAACGACTACAAAACGTACATTTTGTGACGGGTGCAGTCACAGTGTAATGAACCCTTGCGTCGTTAAAACTGGGGTTAAGTGTGTCGATGCCAGGCCTACCGGTGAATAATATGACCGCTTGTGAGCGATCTGGGCTGTCCGGGATTGTCGTCACGAGAAACTCCTGGAAAGTTTCTTTCTCCAAAACAGTGGGAACCCCGATGACACCCAGCAGCACACGGCCCAGGCGGCCCTTTCACTTAAAACGGAAATGCACCTTAGAATGTCTTTCAATAAGTCGCCCCCCGAATAGACAATTGCTATTCCAGACGAGGCCCCGTGCGTCGAATTGAACGTCTGAATTCCAGCTGAAAGCCAGTGGCCCCGGAGTCGCTCACTGGGAAATGCAAACAAAGTTCCTATGGTAACGGTGCCGTGCTGTGAACCTTCTCCCCTTGGCTCTCAAAGCAGGAGGAGGAGGAGGGGCGGGTGATGGCTTGCTTGGCTTTTGACGGCGTCTTCATCTGCCCAGCTGTCCTGTTTGTCAGACCTCCCTCCCTCCCTCCCTCCCTCCCTCCCTCCCTCCCTCCCTCCTGGCCAACCTTCCTCCGCTTTCACTTTGTGGCCCGACGGCAGCTGCTGGTGACAGATCTCCCAACGACTTCAGGTGGCGATACCTCTCATTGTCAGGACTGTCCCGGTGGCGTTGGGTTTGTCAGTCCACTAACTGGTGATTGTGTCCCCGATCATAGATCAAACCCCAGGCTGAGCTTTGTAGCACATAATAGGCATAGATTTAGGAGGGGGGTTGGGGTTGCAGGGGACACGTCCCGCTCAATATTGAGAAGAGGTCAATTTGTCCCCCTCAAAGAATGTAGCTGATATGGAAGACAACCCCCCTCCCCCAAAAGAGTTACAAAGAAAGGTCAAGACATTTTTTATTTATTAAAAGGATCCCCATTAGCTGGACGCCTTGACGTCGAGCTAGTAAAAATATCCTTCTTACCTCTAACTATTATTCCAGACACCCCTACAGGACCGTACCATCTCAACCTCGCAGACGTGCCTCTCATAAAAGTTCACCAGAATGCAGGAAATTAAGTGTTTGACCTTCAAATGTCCTGGAGGAGGACCCACGGACCCCCAACTTAAAGTGCCCCCCCCCCGCCATGTTGTCACCAAACCATACGCCCTTGTTTTACACCTTGAAGGGGAACTTTACCAAAAAAACAACAATGATTTATTTTGCACATAATCTCACACACATCCAAAAACCCTTAACAGTTTTGCACACATTCATTTTAGTTTGATGGTTATGGAGAGTGAATGAGTTTGAACATGGCCACCAGTGATGTCATCGGGGGGGGGACGTTGACACTTTGTGTTGATTACAGCTCAATGAAATGAAATCATAAGGTAGCAGTCCCCTAGGCCTAGACTAGAGGACAGGGTATTGCT
>NC_140178.1:16751876-16841876 GCF_963971535.1 Notolepis coatsorum
ATCTGACTCTCTCTCCCTCATGCGGATCACACACACACACACACACACAATGGAGCCGTGCTGCCGCTTGTGATTGGTGGAGGCGGGACCAGGCGATACAACTGATTGACAGCGGAGGCGGCGAATGGCATGGCAGACGGCACTCAGATGCAGAATAACAGCCAGGCAGTGAGCCAGGTAGTGAGGGACTCGGGAGAGATACAGTAGAGCGAAAGTCAATTAACGTTGATGTCAAGATGGACAGTGGAAGAAAGAGAAAGGGTGGAGGAGAGAGGGATAAAACAAAGAAAAAGAAAGGCCCTTACAGGAGAGAGTGGTTAACTGTATTATAATAGTAAATAGAAAAATATGTTGTGCTCTTGCTTTTTTCTTTTTGAAGGTGGAGAGAGTAGCATTTCTAGTGCCACAACAGTTTTATTTGAGGTCCATAACAGTACATTGTACTAAGCAATTGTTGGCTCATTAGTTTGTGATTCACATGCACTAAAATTCACCAGAATGCAGGAAATTAAGTCTTTGTAACAAAAAATGTCCTGGTGGGGGACCCCCAGACCCCCCGCTTAAAAAGTGGCCTGATTGGGGCTATATTTCGCGCTATATCTCCCGGTATGAATTATTTCCCCAGTCCGGCCCTGGTAGTGAGTAGGATACAAACCTGGTTTAGGTAAGGGGTGTGGGTGCAGGAGGAAATGGTTGCTGATGCTACATACCCTACCACATGGCCCCCAATGGCCACCACAACCCAACATGTAGATAGATAGGCAGTGAGAGCAGCAGATCACCAGGGTTATCAAGTGTAGATAGATAGACAGTGAGAGCAGCATATCTCCAGGGTTATTATCAGGTGTAGATAGATAGACAGTGAGAGCAGCATATCTCCAGGGTTATCAAGTGGGCATCTTAGGTCCAGTTAGGTCCACGACACCTTGGGAAGGGTCAACAGTTAGTTCCAGCGTCCCAGAACCACCACCCCTCCATGCTAACTCTTTTCCATGATATCGACATGGCGAACTTCCCTATGCTATCCTATATCAAAAATACAATTCCTGATACCAATATTACCCATGAAACAGCAACAACAGTGAAGAAAAGTAATACTCTTACTTACCCTTTGTTTACTTTGGCCCCTCAGCTGACATTATCTCTCCTCAACCGAATCCACTGACTCCCTTTCAATGCTTCTACCGCCCATGAATTCCCAACTCTCCCAATAATGATAAAGATGATCATGCTATAAATCCTCTACATCCTCTACTTCTACCGGACAAACCCTAGCTTTCCATCCTCGCTCTTCAGTTTCTGCTGCCAAGTCTGCATATCTCAGCTTTTTCCTTTCATAAGCCTCCTCCACTGAATCCTCCCGAGGCACGGTATTCTATAAAATAAACTAACCGCTGACTAACAAGACCATAATACTAGGTCAGATATTGAATTTGCTCCACATTGTATCCCATTAACCTTTGAAATACACAAGTCACAACATGGAAATAGTACAGTTTCGGAGTTGTTGGGAAGTGCATTTCGTTACTTTTGACAAAGTCATTGTGCTAAGCTAGCTAGCGCACTGTGGGTCTCTCTCTCTGTACCGCACTCACAGAGATGAGAAGGTAGCACTCTGCTACTAAGGAATCGACCTTGCCTATACTACTACCCACTATGCTAATATGTCTATACTACTGTGCACTCAAGACTGTAGCACTCAAGTTCAGTACTGTTTGACAAACAATGTTACTTACCCTTAGCATAGAGTTGTAGCCTTCCTGCTGACTTGTTGTACAGAACAGTTGCTTTGGATAAAAGCGTCAAGCTAAGTGACTAAATGTAAATTCTAAGGTGTATATATCCCTTTAAACGCTTGATACTGTAAAAGTACATACCAACTGACCTCACGATTACAAATCCCTGATTTTTTTTATTTTTCAAGTTCAAGGTGGTGGTCATCAGACAGAGGTGAAGCCATCAGCAGGATGAGGTGAGAGAGAGAGAGAGAGAGAGAGAGAGAGAGAGAGAGAGAGAGAGAGAGAGAGAGAGAGAATGAGAGCCAGCGAGCCAATGAGGCGCCTCCAAGTATGCCCTTAATCCCCCGGAGAGGCGCGAGTCTCCGGCACTGAAACGCCTCGTAGCCGCCTCCATCACCCCGTCTCACCCTGGGAGAGTGCGCTGCGCTGGGATTAAGGGCCAGGGGTGTTGGGTGTCTCTGCCAGAACGTGATGGTGGGGTCAGGCCACGGGCCAGCATGTCCAACTATCAGGTATCAAAGGGGAACCGGGAATTGTGTATATATGCCTCAGGAATGGGGGGGGGGTGTATATAAATGAGGTAGACCAGGCATTTTCTGACTCGATCTCTGTCCCAAGGACTCAAGGAGTCGGACGGTTTAAAAGATCAGCGTGACTTATAGTTCTGCTTTCCTCCACGCCAGCAGCTTCTAAGGTTGAGGTACTTCTGAGATTTTAGTTCCTTTTTTAGTTCCTTCCATTTCAAACCTTTATTTAAACTCAAAAGACAACTGAGGTTTCCCTCATTTACAGTCACGTCGAGTGTACAGAAATAAGCTATAGTACAAAAGGCATATAAAATCACACAGCATATAAAATCATAACAATAAGACAACAAGGCGAGACAAAAGTAAGGAAAACAAATCAATTAAAACATGTATAACTTGAATGACAAAGGTTGGAGATCAAGGTTTAAAACTCTGCAACAGAGGGGAGAATCTCAAGCTTGTTGACTTTTGGAGTTCATTCCATGAGCTTAAGGACCAGCCATGCAGTCACTAGAACGGGTTCCATAGGTTCCAAAATTCCATTCCAATAAGGAGGTAGCAGCTTACCAATAAGGACCTTAAGAATGAACACATACCAGTGTTTGTTGCGCCTCTCCATCAGCGGGGACCAACCCACCTTCTCATAAAGGACACAGTCCACAAAATGTAACCTTTATTTAACCAGGCAGGTCAATTAAGAACAAATTCTTATTTACAAAGATGGCCTGGCAAGAGGATAAAAGGGCCTCTCGGAGGGTAACAGGGATAGGGGACAATAAAATAAAAAATTTAATAAATTAGAGACATAATAATAAACATACATGACAGAGGTATGGGAAATAATTTAAACACAAACCGAACAAACAACCAAATAAAATTACAAGGTATGTAATACATGAAGCAGACAAATGACCCTGGGTGCAGTTGCAGGTGTGTGTAAACAACTCTGCGATAGAGTCCTTAACACTTTGATCGCCAGGGTTAAATTCATAATTTACCATCCCTCGCCAGCCCTATTTAACATGGAGAAGTTCCCCTTCTTTGCAGGGCTATAACTTTTTAAATTGTATTGCTAAATTGACATTACTATGGCCCATTCAACGTCCTATATCTATTGTTCAGGGTGTATCAACGTTATACTTTTTCATTCACATATTCATACTAAAATACGGTCTAAAGTATAAGTATGTTTTTATCGTTTTCTGCAGCTTTCTCCAGAACTTGATTTATAGCCCCAAATGCATTATATTGATGATGAAATACGGTTTGATAGGAATCTGTGCGAGATAAAAAAATGTCAACTGGACGTGCTTCTAGGAGTTACTAAGTATGATCTGATGTTGACCAGATGGGCGGGGGGTCGTTTATAATTCCGTGGCCAACGTTATATCATTCATCTAGTGTGGGTGATATGATCATCAGAGCAGTTTATATCGAACACGTTAAAAAATAACGCTGAATCTTACCGTATCTTCCTCGCGCCATTGGACGATGAGCGTGGAACTGAAATATTCCTATTATGGGATGTAGAAATATCCGATCCATTTCCAGGTTGTATAATAGTATATACGTCCAAATCATGTTGTTTATCGAGTTATTTGCAACCGATCGATGTCCAGTGTGTCAAGATGGAGTCCCGCTAACGATAGCGAGTGCCCGGACGAAATATGGGTGAGCACCACTTCATCCGCATCACTTCCTGTTTGGGCGATCCGCCGATCGGCCATCAGATGGCGCTCTTGAACCGTTGGAGAGTTGAGAGGGGCTCAACAGTACATATCATGTCTCCGGGGGAGAAATATGATTTCGATCACAGATTTTTGAAATATTGATATCAAAGACGCTGCCCAGCGTCTTCGGCGATTAAAGTGTTAAAAGTAGTGAGAGGGATCAATTTGTCCATCTCGTTCCAACTGCTGGGAGCAGCAAAAAAACACAATACAGTACAACGAATGTGTTTGTGCAGCACCTAAAATAACAATAACTACAGACACACACTACCATACATACATTAGTGTACCCATCACTATCACACCACACATTCATGTACATGCCTGGTATGGAAACAGCACGGCACAGGACAAGAAGGCCCTACAGAGAGTGGTGCGCTACTATGTTACCTGTTTATTGCACAATGTTGTTTTATTGGATTCTATTATATGTTTATTGCACAATGTTGTTTTATTGGATTCTATTATATGTTGTTACTTGCACATCGTTGCGGGCAAGACCACCCGCATTTCATTGTATACTTGTATGCCGTGACAAATAAAACTCTTGACTTGACTTGACTTGATGTAAACATTAAAAAGGTTTAAAAAAATAAAAAATACAAAAAATAAGCATCACAGTAGAAAATAAATATTGCACATCGGCGGAAAATATTGCACCTTAGAGAATAGACGATGCCTAATGAAAATGAGAGAATTTGAAAATGAGTACAAAATAGACAATAATCATAAAGAGACAACATGCATTCTTCATACGTTATCACAATTGACCTGTTAATGACTTCTGTTCAGTGAATGGTGCTGTGGTCCTTTGCCGAGCCAGCCCCCTTCCTCTGCCCCCCTGCCCCCAGCCCCCCTGCCCCCTGCGCCCCTGCCCCCAGCCCCCCTGCCCCCTGCGCCCCTGCCCCCCCCCCCCCCCTTCTTTTGTTCCGACTCCTCGTTTCTTCATTAACTGTCGTCGCTGTCGGCTCACGAGGGGACCCGGTCCGCTCGGCAAACAGACCCGAGACGACGTCCTGGTCCTCCGCAGGGTGGGGGGTCCGACTGAACCAGGGCTCCCTGGGACCTCAGCGGGCCCCCCCCCCCCCCCGATAACAGAGCCGTGTTTGGGCCCCTGGGGAGAGAGAAGACGCCAGGCAAACACGCCGCGAATGGCGCTGGTGTTTACTCCCCCCCCCCCCCCCCCCCCGCGGGCTTCATTTACTGGGGGATCGGCGGTGCCGTCTTCCAGCGGCGCCATGGCAACGGAGCGCCTCATCAACGGGAGGGGGGGGGGGACTTTCTCATGATGTCATCGTGCCGCGCTGATTGGTGGGATGTTGGGAAGAGATGAAGCCCGTGGTCCTGGTGGACCTGCACAGTGGTGTTCTGTTACACACAGGCGCGGTCCCCCGCCCACGCCCACACACACACACACACACACACACACACACACACACACACACACACACACACACACACACACACACACACACTCTGGATGTGAGGCCAGGCCTTGGTACCGAGGGGGCTCAGTGCAGCCAGGGGGAGTGTGCTCTGGGCGGGTGCAGAGGGATCAGGTTCTCTTGCTGCCAGAGTCTTGTTTGACCAGTCCTGTCTCATCAGAGGCCTCGTCTCTCTCCTCCTGGTTCCTCTCTCCTCTCTCCTGGTTCCTCTCTCCTGGTTCCTCTCTCCTGGTTCCTCTCTCCTGGTTCCTCTCTCCTGGATCCTCTCTCCTGGATCCTCTCTCCTGGTTCCTCTCTCCTGGATCCTCTCTCCTGGTTCCTCTCTCCTGGATCCTCTCTCCTGGTTCCTCTCTCCTCTCTCCTCTCTCCTGGTTCCTCTCTCCTGGATCCTCTCTCCTGGATCCTCTCTCCTGGTTCCTCTCTCCTGGATCCTCTCTCCTCTCTCCTGGTTCCTCCCTCCTGGTTCCTCTCTACTGGATCCTCTCTCCTGGATCCTCTCTCCTGGTTCCTCTCTACTGGATCTTCTCTCCTGGATCCTCTCTCCTGGATCCTCTCTCCTGGTTCCTCCCTCCTGGTTCCTCTCTCCTGGTTCCTCTCTCCTGGTTCCTCTCTCCTGGTTCCTCTCTCCTGGATCCTCTCTACTGGATCCTCTCTCCTGGATCCTCTCTCCTGGATCCTCTCTCCTGGTTCCTCCCTCCTGGTTCCTCTCTACTGGATCCTCTCTCCTGGATCCTCTCTCCTGGTTCCTCTCTCCTGGTTCCTCTCTCCTGGATCCTCTCTCCTGGTTCCTCTCTCCTGGTTCCTCTCTCCTGGTTCCTCTCTCCTGGATCCTCTCTCCTCTCTCCTGGATCCTCTCTCCTGGTTCCTCTCTCCTGGATCCTCTCTCCTGGATCCTCTCTCCTGGTTCCTCTCTCCTGGTTCCTCTCTCCTGGATCCTCTCTCCTGGTTCCTCTCTCCTGGTTCCTCTCTCCTCTCTCCTGGTTCCTCTCTCCTCTCTCCTGGTTCCTCTATCCTGGTTCCTCTCTCCTGGTTCCTCTCTCCTGGTTCATCTCTCCTGGATCCTCTCTCCTCTCTCCTCTCTCTCCTGGTTCCTTTCTCCTGGTTCCTCTCTCCTAGATCCTCTCTCCTGGTTCCTCTCTCCTCTCTCCTCTCTCCTCTCTCCTGGTTCCTCTCTCCTGGTTCCTCTCTCCTGGTTCCTCTCTCCTAGATCCTCTCTCCTGGTTCCTCTCTCCTCTCTCCTCTCTCTCCTAGATCCTCTCTCCTGGTTCCTCTCTCCTCTCTCCTCTCTCCTCTCTCCTGGTTCCTCTCTCCTCTCTCCTCTCTCCTGGTTCCTCTCTCCTGGTTCCTCTCTCCTGGTTCCTCTCTCCTCTCTCCTCTCTCCTCTCTCCTGGTTCCTCTCTCCTCTCTCCTGGTTCCTCTCTCCTCTCTCCTCTCTCCTGGTTCCTCTCTCCCGGTTCCTCTCTCCTGGTTCCTCTCTCCTCTCTCCTGGATCCTCTCTCCTGGTTCCTCTCTCCTGGTTCTTCTTTCCTGGTTCCTCTCTCCTGGTTCCTCTCTCCTGGTTCCTCTCTCCTGGTTCCTCTCTCCTCTCTCCTGGATCCTCTCTCCTGGTTCCTCTTTCCTGGTTCCTCTCTCCTGGTTCCTCTCTCCTGGTTCCTCTCTCCTGGTTCCTCTCTCCTCTCTCCTGGATCCTCTCTCCTGGTTCCTCTTTCCTGGTTCCTCTCTCCTGGTTCCTCTCTCCTGGTTCCTCTCTCCTGGTTCCTCTCTCCTGGTTCCTCTCTCCTGGTTCCTCTCTCCTGGTTCCTCTCTCCTGGATCCTCTCTCCTGGATCCTCTCTCCTGGTTCCTCTTTCCTGGTTCCTCTCTCCTGGTTCCTCTCTCCTGGTTCCTCTCTCCTGGTTCCTCTCTCCTCTCTCCTGGATCCTCTCTCCTGGTTCCTCTCTCCTGGTTCCTCTCTCCTGGTTCCTCTCTCCTGGATCCTCTCTCCTGGTTCCTCTCTCCTGGATCCTCTCTCCTGGTTCCTCTCTCCTCTCTCCTGGTTCCTCTCTCCTGGTTCCTCTCTCCTGGTTCCTCTTTCCTGGTTCCTCTCTCCTGGTTCCTCTCTCCTGGTTCCTCTCTCCTGGTTCCTCTCTCCTGGATCCTCTCTCCTGGTTCCTCTCTCCTGGTTCCTCTCTCCTGGTTCCTCTCTCCTGGATCCTCTCTCCTGGATCCTCTCTCCTGGTTCCTCTTTCCTGGTTCCTCTCTCCTGGTTCCTCTCTCCTGGTTCCTCTCTCCTGGTTCCTCTCTCCTCTCTCCTGGATCCTCTCTCCTGGTTCCTCTCTCCTGGTTCCTCTCTCCTGGTTCCTCTCTCCTGGTTCCTCTCTCCTGGATCCTCTCTCCTGGTTCCTCTCTCCTGGATCCTCTCTCCTGGTTCCTCTCTCCTCTCTCCTGGTTCCTCTCTCCTGGTTCCTCTCTCCTCTCTCCTCTCTCCTGGATCCTCTCTCCTCTCTCCTCTCTCCTGGATCCTCTCTCCTGGTTCCTCTCTCCTCTCTCCTCTCTCCTGGATCCTCTCTCCTGGTTCCTCTCTCCTGGTTCCTCTCTCCTCTCTCCTCTCTCCTCTCTCCTCTCTCCTCTCTCCTGGATCCTCTCTCCTGGTTCCTCTCTCCTCTCTCCTCTCTCCTGGATCCTCTCTCCTGGTTCCTCTCTCCTGGTTCCTCTCTCCTGGTTCCTCTCTCCTCTCTCCTCTCTCCTGGTTCCTCTCTCCTCTCTCCTCTCTCCTGGATCCTCTCTCCTCTCTCCTCTCTCCTGGATCCTCTCTCCTGGTTCCTCTCTCCTCTCTCCTCTCCCGTCCTCCTCCACTGTGTCATCCATCCAAGTGACTCAGACGATCAGCAGTGTGCATGAACGAGCACATTGGACATTAATCACAATAACAATAGCCCCGCCTCCCCCCCCCCCCCCCCCCCACTATAGCTCTCTTCACTTCATCTCAGCTTTTTCAATGGACGTGTTGTCGCACGCTCTATACACCCTGTCACGCATCAACACATCCTCGCCCTGTGATTGGCCGCCACCTGGTCTCCCCCTCCCACTCTCGGCCTCCTCCTCCCCCTCCTCTGCTCTCAGGCTCGTCAGGGTCAGGCCTGGGATGTTTGAACATCCCAATGGGCACCAGCGGTGTGGCTTTGCCTCGCCTCCATGGCAACCGGGCCAACCCCCCCCCCACCACACCTCCGCCCCCATTCCCCTTCGACCCCTGACCCGGGTCGAGGCCTTGAGGAGGAAGAGAGCGAGGGGCAAAATGAGTCGCTGTCTAAAAATCCGAAGTCATTAGAATCAGGGGTAGACGAGGGGCGTGCCCTCTTGCCTCGAAGAGAAGCGCACATCTTCGGGGGCATTGTGGGGCCGACAATGACCCTCAGCTGTGGCGGGACGATGATGGATGGTCGGGATTGAACGTGTGACGCTGGATGAATGCGGGGATGAGGGGATAATGGATGGCGTGATGGACAGGTAGGAAGTAAGGACAGGAAGCGGGTTTTGTTCACACAGGAGCGGATGTTAGTTGTTTGCTTTCTGGACGGACGATGATGGATAGATTCCTGGGGGTGGGGAGATCGGGGGGGGGGGGGGGGGGGGGGGCATGGTGAACATCCCATTGATATTTTCTTTTTTATGTACAATAATGATGTATATATATATTTATTTATTTATTTATTCTTACCATATATATATCGATCCACATCTGTCTGTACATAATCCTTTTTACATATCTGTAGATACTATATCTATATCTGTACATATCCCTCACTTACTCTCACTAGTTACGCTGCTGGCCAGTATGACTTACTACCATAGTGTCTTTATACCTGTATCACTGTACATATTAATACTACAACTCTGTACATATTAATACTACAACTCTGTACAACTCTGTACATGGGATGGGGATGAAGCCATTGTGGACAAAGTACTTCACTTTGTCCATCAACATCAATATCAAGATCAACATCAATATCAAGATCAACATCAATATCAAGATCAATATCAATATCAATATCCAGCTGAATGTTAAATGGCTATAAAATGGTAAATGGCTGCATTTATATAGCTCTTTACTATTTGTTCCTCATATTTTACCCATTCACTCACACATTCACACACCGACGGTGGAGGCAACCATGCGAGGTGCCGACCTCCTCACCGGGAGCAGTTAGGGGTTAAGTGTCTTGCTCAAGGACACTTCGACACGCAGCCCGGGAGGAGCGGGAATCGAACCGGGAACCTCCGGATTACCAGACAACTGCTCTACCTCCCGAGCCACTGTCGCCCCGCGGATATTAAAATAATATTTCAATGGCCATCAATTATTATTATGGCCATACAATTTAAAAAAAACGGGTAGCTCAAATCGAGCAATCCGATTGGCTCACAGCCGTGGTATATCAGACAATATACCACAGCTATGGCATCTAATTCCTTTTGCACAGAATCTCTCTGAAAACCAGAGCAAATGTATTACCAGTTTGGAAAGTACAGACAGCGTGCGGCGGCCGCCTTATCGTAGTGTGAGTCATACTGACACTTGGAATTCCTTATGAAACCCCGCTGTCCAGACCCGGGTAATAAATTGCTCTGTTTATTACCACAGTTTGGCCAGGTTGGATAGTACGGGCGCCATGTTGTGGCCTGGCCATCTTATCGTAGTGAATCATAAGCCTCGATGGAACTCCTTTTGAAACCTCTCTGTCCAAACTCTGGTAAATATACAAATAGCTCTGCTGAGAACAGGCCAGCCGGCTACAACGAGAGAGGATCCAGGCTTCTGCTCCGCGTAATTAAAGACGCACCTGTCCAGCGAAGAGGAGGGCTAACGTAACTGAACACTGCTTCAACAAACTGCACAATTAATGGTGATATCCATAATAGAGATATACAGACAGACAGACAGACAGACAGACACGACAGACAGACAGACAGACAGACAGACAGACAGACAGACAGACAGACAGACAGACAGACAGACAGACAGACAGATACATACATACATACATAGATCTATCTACCTACTTATATATATATCCACATCTGTCTGTAAATACCTGCATATAATCGTTTTTTTATATATCAGTAGATACTATATGTCAGGGGTGCCCAACCCGTGGCTCGCGAGCCGCATGTGGCTCTTTGCCCGTCAATGTGTGGCTCTTCCATCCATAAAAAAAAATTATAATAATAAAAAAAATAAAAGAAAATGTATGTCACTCATTCCATAAGGATGCAGAATAAACATTTACAGATTCTTTTTTAAATGGTCCATTTGCATGTTCTTGGTATCTGAATTTAGGGACATCTATGGATCTCAGGGAATGTATTCCCAGTGTCAGAAATATTGGGTCTCATTCTCCAAGGACTTACGACAAAAAGGGCTTTCTCTTAGGGCTATTTGAGACCTTTTCGGGACGATTTTGGGATTCACCAACTGTCCCAATAAAACATATATAATTAATATTATATTATAATATATTGTCTATATTCATGTCTTGCCCGAAAAGGTCTCAAATGGCCCTAAGAGAAAGCCCTTTTTGTCGTAAGTCCGTTGGCTTGAGTAAATTGTAATGAACCAAAGGAGAATATCAATTCTATTTACTGTGAATAACACCATGCTAAAATTTACCAGACCTGAACAATCTAAGCAAATGAATAAAGGGAAGATGATTAAACAGAAGGTTTTGTAGATACAGTACTGAATTCTGCCATCTTTTTTATAATGTAAATTTCTCCACCATTTTCCATCATATTGCAACACAGTTTTTTGCTAGACGTTCACAGAAAGGTAGATAAACTAACTGCGTTCTGATTTATGGCAATATCGTTCAGGTTTGTGGGAGATAATCCCAAAAAATTTGAGAAATAAAAAAGTAAATCCAGAAGTCAGATGATTGACAGGGGCTGGCGTGAGCTGGGTAGGGTAGTTTTTCGAAATTTGAAACCCCTGAGTCTTCCTTCAAAAGACTACACTCACTTTTGGCTGCTCCACTTCCTCCTGTCAATATGCGCCGGTTTCCGACTCAATGCCCTGAGATTTCTATAATCTTATATTTCACTAATAACAGTTAAAATCATTGGTAAACAAACATAATGCTGAAAATATACACTTTTACTGTATATTTCGGGCTTAAGAGGTTAACCCATGTGAGGCCCAAATAAAAAATTAGCAACTTCAGAGGCCAGAGGGTGGGACATATAAACACATTTACTATCCAATAGCATTTTGAGGCTGAACAACAGGACCAATTGACTATACATGTGCTTAAAGATTTTTTAAATAAACATTTACAGAAATCTTTTTTTCTAAAAGTGATTTTGTAATTTTGCAACCGTGGGTCTCACAGGGTACTTTTAACCCTGTGAGGCCCAAATAAAAAAGACATTAGCAACTTCAGAGGCCAGAGGGTGAGACCTATAAACACAGGAAGGGTGCCGTGACTGAAAAAAAGGTTGAGAAACGCTGGTATATGGTGTGGCTCTTTGTGGTACCACGGTAATTTTTGTGGTTCTTAGTATCTGACTGGTTGGCCATCCCTGCTATCTGTACATATCCCTTACCTACGCTGCTGGCCAGTTTGACTTACTACCATAGTGTCTTTATACCTGTATCACTGTACATATCAATACTACAACACTGTGTACATACATCTGATTCATATTAATTTATATATCTGATGCCCAGTTTAATCACCTGTACATTGTATATCACTAATTTCACTTTACTGTTACATTTGCACGCTGGTTGGGTGCCAAACCTCTTTTCGTTGTACTGTACTTGTGCTGTATGATGACAATACATTTGAATCTAATCTAATGGTCAACCTTTTTGCCAGAGAGGCTCCAGCAGAGGCATTTTCAACACCGCGATCGCAACTTTAAATGGCAACTCGACCCGACAACAGCGGTCTAATTCAGGAGAGTATTAGAGGAATCCGCGGGGCGCTCTCTCACACCGCATCTCCCACATAGCACAGCGCAGCACACACCCCTGTGTCATGCAACATAAACACACGAGACACACACCCCAATGTCATGCAACGTAAACACACACACACACACACATGTATAGATGTAGCAGTACTGTCTATCTGTATGTCATGTATGTCATATATGTCCTGATGAATTGAAAATGGGGGACCCTGATGTAAACAAGACGAAAGTCTTTCTCTGGTCTGCATCTCTTAACAATTGTGTGTATTGAGCTGTACTGTACTGTACCCATTCTGCAATCTGTTAATAAAGTTTTCAATCAATCAATCAATCAACACACACACACACTGGAGCACCGTCCAGTTCCACCCCCGTACCCCCTCTTTATCGTCCGACTGTGTGCTGCTATGCTCAAAAAACTGATTCCAAATGATTTATGGGTTTCTGAGTATAGCGTGTAGAGCACGGCGGTAGGAGAATATCTATAGAAAATCATTAGTGGCTATAGACAACAGTTAGCGAGTGGACAAGTGTTTGAGACAGCTGGATGGTCCGCTGGTGGAAGAATGGCTGAGCCAAGGGAAAGCAGAGCTGTAGGGGGTGGGGGGGGGTCACACACATACACCCGCACACACACGCACACACATGTATGTAGGGGTGCCACATTTTACCCATAGCTTGGCACAGTTGACAGTATGTGACCCTGAGTGAGAGTTCAGGAGCCACTTATGTTGTCAGGGCGGTGCCGCGAGCCTCGGGGAGGTCACAGAAGGTCACCGCCTCCTGACCCCGCTGATCGAGATAGAGGATGCAATTAAGCAACGCAAACAAGTAAAAGAGAAAATAAAAAAATAAAGAAAGCAGGGGGACCAATTACAACTGTGTCCGTGAGTCTGTGACGGTAAACACACCTGTCAACGACAGGAAGCAAAAGGAAAAAAAAGGCATTTTAAGACAACTCATGGGAAACACATCTAATGTGACTACAATTCAAATGACTATCCCCCAAATTACTTTAGTCTGTTTCACCCTTTTGCAACACGGTTACTCAAGTATCTTCTGAGTGGGCCTCAAGAAGCTCCTTGAGAAAGATGTTGTGGTGTTTGTTATGATCCAACACTGGAGAGTCACCTCCAGTTATCACGAGATAAAACGTGTTATGTGCAATAAGCCCAAATCGTTCTGGTTGATCCCCTGGGGGGGGGGGGGGGGGTCGTTTTAACTCAAAACTGTGATCGTGTTTGTCAAGCATGTTTTTTTACGTCCGGTAAAACACAAAACTGTGAACGTTAAAAAAACATATTTCAGGTTCGGTAAAATAGACATAGAATGTACCTTACCTTAGCCAGAAGGTATTCCAAGAAGAATAATTCCAAGTGATCGCATCGCCATCGCGATTACCAGTGTATATGTCTATACACGTTTCGATGGAAAATATGCTTCGGCAACGGAATTTTGAGGCGATCGATGTGAATCTCTGTTCAAGCAGGAGGAGCCCTTACCAAAAAAGATATTAAGGAAAACATGTATCCACGCCAAGCCATTCCAGTTCAAAGGTAGGCGATACTGCCACCTGGTGATATTTGATCGGCATTGCAATTCCAACGTATACAAACGAGCCAGGGATGGCTAGAATGATCCGGATGATCATTTAGAACGAGGATCAGAGGAAAAAGTAAGGATCTGATTTGATCAAAGGATCAAAACCCGACTATACTCGGGTATGGCGCTCAACCGCTGGCGAGATAACCCGACATGGCGCTGAATGTGTTAAGCATCAGACAAAAAACTGGGCCATTTTTGTTTTTGATGAGTCTGGTCTCTTTTGAAAGGTAACATTCTGAAGTTGCTAAGTCAATAAAGATCTGCTAATGTATTAGAGAAACAGAGGTTTGAACACACTGAAGTAAAAGTTGTGTGTACTCACATTTCTGTTTAGTGGTTGCCAGATAATAATAATAATAATAATAATAATAATAATAATAATAATAATAATAATAATAATAATAATAATAATAATAATAATAATAATAATAATAATAATAATAATAATAATGGCTTGGATTTATATAGCGCTCTTCATGACACCCAGAGCGCTTCACAGAGTCCATTATTCGTTCATACAGCCTGTTTTTAAGTTCCAGCATAGAGGTAGGAGCTGGAAAACACTGCGGTTCCATAGCCTGAAGTCTTATATAGTACAGGTCCAAATTCTATATTGGTCCCATGAGTGTTTGAGAAAGGTTTTGGTAATGTGTGTACCGCTGCCATTCATTCAGCAAGTCAAAACAATGGACTTTGACAGAGCGGTCTGTCAAATGACACTAGCCGGATATATCGTCATGTAACTCGAGACCTGAAGCACGCAAATGGTTGAGTGTGGTGGCGATTGAAAGGCAGCAAATTAAACTTTTGAACGGTGTATTGGATGATCGGCGAAAAATGCAGCCCGGAGCCAACAGACGAGCGCAAAATGGCACGACGTGCTCGAGTGAATGAATGAAGTTTTTACGGTCTTATTTACAGACAAATCAAAAACACCTGTGTGGACTTGCAAAAAAATTGAAAAAAAAATTGAAAATCACAAATGTACATAATAAGGCAAGCTCACACAAAATCCAAAATCAACGACCGAAAAAAAGGAATAGGCTGAAGCACATGCTTATTTGTGCCTATCCTTTACAAATTCTTAAAAACAAAATATATTTTAATATAAGAAAGAAAAACTTAAAATATGCTGCAAGATATAATTTTCTTTTTTTTAAGAAAAAAACGAATGTTTGATGTTTTACTCAAAACTGTACTCCTGAATTATTTGATCCTTTAAGGCTTTTTTAAATCTCCCCTGAGAAGTACACAACTTCAACCCGTCACTAAGGCTATTCCAACAGGGAATAAAACAACAGGGAGCACAGCAGAGTGGTCCTCTTCCACTGCTTCCCTCACTGTCCCGCCATAACGTTTTGGTGATCGGGCCTTCTCAGGTGCTGCACCCCGACTCTGGAACACCCTCCCTCAGACCATCAGAGACTCTCCCTCACTCTCCACCTTCAAATCCCGTCTCAAAACCCACCTGTTCTCCCTAGAATTTAACCTTCCCTACTCCAACCTGTCGCCCCCCTCTCCCCCCCCCCCCCTACCCTCTCTGTTCAACATCATGACACAACGTAGAGGTTTAACAGCACAACACAATGTAGAGGTTCAACAGCACAACACAATGTAGAGGTTCAACAGCACAACACAATGTAGAGGTTCAACAACATGACATAATGTAGAGGTTTAACAGCACAACACAATGTAGAGGTTCAACAGCACAACACAATGTAGAGGTTCAACAACATGACATAATGTAGAGGTTTAACAGCACAACACAATGTAGAGGTTCAACAGCACAACATAATGTAGAAGTTTAACAGCACAACACAATGTAGAGGTTCAACAGCACAACACAATGTAGAGGTTCAACAGCACAACATAATGTAGAGCAGGGCTATTCAACTGGCAGGATGATTCTGACCGGCCCGCAAAAGATTACATGATGATAAAAAATTAATAAAAAATTACTTTTTTTTTCATGTCAACGTTCACACGCATAATTGAGCCAAAAGTCAATCAATTAATGACAGATTTCATTGATAAATTGAGGGAAAACTTTGCAAGTCGATTTGATGAATTTGACATGCCCAGAGAATTGATGCATTTTGTGAGCAACCCATTTGCCAATGTAGCTGCTATTTCCACAAAAGGACAAGAGTTCCTTGCATCACTTCACATTGATGAAGGTCTCCTGCAACTTGAAATAATTGACATGCAAGCATCATCTGCTCTGAAGCAGGCACTTGAGAATGAATCCACCACAACATTTTGGATAAAGTGTATTCATGTCAACACATTCCCCAAAATAAAAACGCTGGCAATATCTGTGCTAACAATGTTTGGCTCAACATACACCTGTGAATCCAGTTTCTCTCACATGAATGCCATTAAAACAAGCAACCGTGCCTCCTTGACAAATGAGCATTTGCATCACTGTTTGCGGGTAGCCCTCACTTCCTATGAACCCTCTTTCTCTACCATTGCCCAGTCAAAGAAGTGCAATCTCTCTCATTAGATGTGTGTATGTAGGCTAGGCCTGTCTGCCCCCCACCCCCCCCTGATGTTTGAGAGTTAAGAGTGGACAATAAGTGCTAATAAGATGCTGTGATTTGCTGTTGTTGCACAGACATGAAGCACTTTTTCATAAGCTCAGCTGCACTATAAATGTGTTTTTTTGTTCAAGTGTTGATGTTAGAATGTTCAGATGCACATCATGCACTTGTTTGTTTTTTATTAAATTTTTATATTGAAATGTTGAAGAGGAGATGTTGCAGTTGTTGCACAGTCATAAATGAAGCACTTTTTGCAGGAGATGTTGCAGATGTGGCACATAAATGAAGCACTTTTTTTGAAAAGTATACTACTTTTGCAATGTAGTTAAATAAAAGTTGTGAAAATGTGGTTGCGTGTTGTGTCAAGTGTACATATATTCATAGCACGGGGAGGCGCCGTGGCAGTCCGGCCCCTGGCCCCTTGGGTTTCTGACAATGTGGCCCCCTGAACAATTTAGTTGAATAGCCCTGATGTAGAGGTTTAACAGCACAACACAATGTAGAGGTTCAACAGCACAACATAATGTAGAGGTTTAACAGCACAACACAATGTAGAGGTTCAACAGCACAACATAATGTAGAGGTTTAACAGCACAACACAATGTAGAGGTTCAACAACACAACACAATGTAGAGGTTCAACAGCACGACAAAACATAGAGATTCAACAGCACGACACAACATAGAGATTCAACAACACAACACAATGTAGAGGTTCAACAGCATGACCCCATGTAGAGGTTTAATAGCATGACCCGACGTAGACGGATCCCACAGAGCATGACATAACGTAGAGGTTTCTGTGGAGGATTAACACTTCTCCACTATGGAATGCATGACATGTCTGAGTGGAGAAAGATGGAGAGAGACAGAGAGAGAGAGAGAGAGAGAGAGAGAGAGAGAGAGAGAGAGAGAGGGGGGGGGGGGAGAGAACAGAGGCATGCAAGTTGTATAATGTGCTGACAGTGAAATTCCCTCTCACCCCGCTATCTCAAAAATGTAAACCCCGCTGAAAGACCGTCTCTCCTGTTAAATCCAACCCGGGTCTCCATTCCAGCACCCATAATCCCAAGCAACCCTCCCTGACCACAGTGGGGTGGGGTGAACCTTCCCGGCTGACCGTTTCCTGGGATTTCAACACAGTGTTTTCCTAATCGTCCAGATCTAAAAGCTTATAAGCTCATGTTATTGGCCTACAATTCTATTGAACTGGAAGCTGGAACACGTGTGCCATGCACCTTCTGTTATCTGTCGTGGAATATTTTAAATGGGTCAAGACAGTGGTGAACTGTAGAAATTCAGATGAGTCAAATTGTATATAAAAATAGAACATAGTTTATTTCTGTCTGTGGCTACAAGTATCCTCAGTTTACAATCAAGAGAAAAGTGTACACACGAGTGTCTGACCAGAAAGTGAGAAAGAGCTCGGGGTCAGAGTAGACTCACAATTAAGTACCAGCTGGGATTCGGGAATGACAAATGAAAACAAAGATGAGAAAATGAAAACAAAGATGGGTTTAGGGGGTTTGTTTTGTGGTGTCTCACACAAGACTGATATGAAGAAGAACAAGATGTGATTTACTTGGACATGTCATATCTTAAGTCAAGCTGTCCTGGGCCTTGGCCGTTGTTTTAAGAACACTGTCAGACTGTCGCCCTAGTGTCTGAGCTGTATTACTAGTTAACTATATTAACTAGTCAAGGCTGTACAGGGAATAATGTATTTAAACAGAGGTATGAACATGATAATATTATTTTCGATCACATATCCTACACAATGATTTCAACGTTAATTTACGTGAGATGATTTGGACCAAGATCTATGCAGAGTAGGCTACTTTGTTGGCCTACAAAAATGACTACCTATCCTACCCGTACCCCTCTCCCCATGCTGCTATGACACTTGAATTTAGATTAGATTAGATTAAAATGTATTCTCCTCATACAGCACAAGTACAGTACAATGAGAGGAGGTTTGGCATCCGACCAGAGTGCAAATGTAACAGTAAAGTGCAATAGTAATATACAATGTACAAAGATGATTCAACTGGGTATAAACTGTATAAATTAGTACTACTTGAGTAATAGTGCTAATCACATGTATGTACTATCTACTGTTGGGTGGTCGCAGGGGGTTCACGTTAGGTCGAGTTGAAAATGTAACGTTAATAAATGCTCTGGAGCAATCTCTCTCTGTCTCTCGGATCAATCCAATAAAATAATTAACACATATGTATATGTTGTCATTTTAAACAACTCACCATTCATTCATTCATCCATTAATTATGCATCAGCAGCAGCTAAATTAATGTTATAGTTCACAACACAGCAGCGCGTTTTGAAGCGCTATTATCATCTCGGCAAGCACCGTCAATACTTTCCGTAGCCGCATTTCTCAGAGACACAGGAGTATTATTATGTACAGTGATACAGGTATAAAGACACTATGGTAGTAATCATACTGGCCAGCAGCATAACTCAATTGAATTGAACTAGTAAGAGTATGTGAGGGATATGTACACTTTGCCCAAGGGGATTAACAAAGGAACATTTGACTTGAGAGATGTGAAACATATTATGGTGGCAACCTGGTAACCTTATGTAATATTCTGGAAAATTAAAACAACTGTAAACCTCGTTTCAAATGGTGTCAATTTGCCCTCGGGGCAATTCGATTATTCCAAGTAAATGCCCCTGATAGATCTGAAAGGAAGGTTGATGGTAAACTGTATAAAAGATGCACTTTCTTGGGTCCAGGGGGCCCATTTCAAGATCAAATATGGGGCGCTTATCTTATATTAACAACGACAAGGTGAATGTGCCTTGGACATAAACTGCATACTTTTTCAACCCTAACATAATGCTACAGTGATGACATGTCATATATCAAATGAAACAGCACATTATGTTTCTGAAGATATGATGCATTATATTCTATATCACCCAGAATCACAATAGGAAGCCAATGGAAATATAATGGTTTAGGCATATTTGCACATAAAATGGGAAGCTACTGTGCCAAACTCACCACAACGCAGCTCAACTAGACCCTGGAGATTTACATGACTTGGTTTATGTCAGGAGCAAGGTTTCTTCTACTTGCGTTGTCATCAGTAAACATCTTTCTGTGTTGGTGAAGTGCCTTTTCAAGCGTTTCCACTGCACATCGGTTATCAGTTATTTGCTTTATCCATCCAGGGTGTGTTTGCTTTGTCAATCCGGGGCCCGGCTAGCGAGTGGGGCCCGTTTCAGTTGAAGTGGGTGAAACATAGCCAAGGCCCCCTATGCTTTCAGGTAGTATCTTGTCCAATTCTGCCATTGACCTTAATTGTAAATATACTGCATATACTCAGTATATTCCTCACTGCTATAGCGTACAAGCAAGAAATTAGAAAGACATGAGTACAATATTGCTAAATGCCCGTATTACAGACTGAGGGAAGAACTCAACTTAAAAATTCTTAAGTGTACGTACTACCAGGAAAAGTCATTGCATTTCAATATGTGGAGTGAAACTGTGGAACAGTCTGAATGTTGTGCTTAAGCGATGTCCAAATATAATCCAATTCAAACAGAGTCATAAAGAAATTATTTTCACGAGGTGCAGGGATGAGGAAGGGATTTGACATTCACGGATGTATATTTTTTTTTCTTCACGTTTTACATTTAACATATTTTTTATGTTTTACACAAAACCTTATATGTGTTTTTAAGGATTTAAATGAGTAAGGAATTACATTCATTTTGAGTAGTGGAAAGGGGGTAGGATTAGTGTCGATAAGTGTTTACTTCTTCCTACTCCTTTTCAAATGTAAATTGAGTCGTGTTCTTTTTTTGTTTTGTTTTAGTTTTTTTCCCCATTTCATTGCTAGAGATTAATGATTTGTTTTTGTTTTATTTAGTTGTATTTACATGTTCGAAATAAAGATTTAAAATGCAATCAAAAGATGAAGTAGGCGGCATGATAAATTCAACGCTGATGAAATGTGTCCTTGGAGAAAATAATATTTTGAATAATTATTTTTGATCCGTTGAAAAAAGGTGAACAAATGCTTATAACTTCTTAAACAAATCGTACACCTCCACTGTTTTAACGTGTTCAGCTCACAAAGTAAAGAACTTTCCATAGCCTAGATCTCAGACAAAACAGCCCAAGTAAATGCATTTTAAGGTGATTTTGTCTGAACAAAATAAGGGCTCAGGTCTAAGAATTAATCCCATTCCCTGGCATGCCGGAAAGAAACACAGCTCCTCTGTAGTCGAACAAATACTGCCCCCCAGTGGTAGAAAGGTTCCATTGCTGTATTGTGAATCATCGAGATAAACCAAGTAAAACTGTACAGCGAACCAATAGAATGGGCTCGTTAAATTTCAACAGGGTTGAGCCAAGGTACTTCGCTCTGGCCATCATCACAATAATGTATATGCTGATAGACAAATGTATTTATCTGCCCACAAACCAAAAAGCCACAATAGCAGTGGAAGCAGAATGAGCACGGAATGTGGAGTTCTAAGAGACTAAGCTCATATTCCCAACCACGGTGAAACGGACGTTTATGCTGTAGTCATAACAGAGCATGATCACTAACCCTGACACTGTAGGGTGACTCACTACGTGACCTTGTGGTCGTTGCTCGGACACTTATGGATTATATGGGTAGTTATAGTCTACCCATATAACTCTGTATAATAGCATGTACAATAGTGCCGTTTAAACCGTATATATATATATATACACACATTTATATTTACTGCATATATATCCATCAGTCTGAATATACCTGCACATAAACCTACCAATACACCTGCATATAACCCATATCTCTGTACGATATACACATGTACAATAATGCTGTATATATTTATTCTTATCATATATAAATCTATATCTGTACATATCCCTTACTAGTTACGCTGCTGGCCAGTAGGATTTACTATGTGTCTTTATATCTGTATCACTGGACATATTAATATTAGCTCTATTACTCAGTACTAAATTATATATTTTATACCCAGTTTAATCACCAGTACATTGTATATTACTATTGCACTTTACTGATATATTTGTACTCTGGTTGATGCCAAACTTCTTTTCGTTGTACTGTACGATAATTAGAATCCAACCTAATCTATCTCTCTCATCTCTCCTCAGGGAAGAATCTACAGAGCACCAGAGCTCGGATCTCCCACCTCAGAGATGAACAGTAGCATTTAAATGAATGTAGAAGCTGTGGACTACTTATTTATTGATGCTTTTATAGTATGTTGCGTTTTTTATTCACATTGAATAAAATAAAAATAAAACCAGTACCTACTATGCTGTATTTTCTACTGTGCAATTTGACAATCTTAGTTGCACTTAGCTGCAAGAGTTGTACCCTTCCTGTTGGCTTGTAGATAAAACTCGATAAGAGTCAGCTAAATGTTAACCTCGTTCGCAGTTTTATTTCCTCTGTGAGATAAAGCCTGGTAAAGAACTACGGCCGAAAGTGTGTATGGGGTAGAATTTCTGATGTACTTCCCCTGGAAGCTGCCTCCGAACGGACCAAACTTTTCCCGAATCCTGTCGGCAAAAAAGCTAGAACGTCCCGGTCATGTAGTAAATTCTTCAGGCAAAGCCGTTGCAGTGGCTTAAACAAGGAAATATTTATATATAGGAAACGTTTCTATAATTGTCTTGTTGAAACCGGAAAGCCTGTACTTCCGTTTACACACTTTAGGAGGCATATCTTGTCCAGCCTAGCTAAATATAAATGTATTATATGCTGCGATTGTTTTTATTATACGCAGTTTTATTCTCAGGTTAGCTTTTATCTTTGTACTGTTCCATGTTTTAAGGGCAGAGAGAACCAGTGAAAAATCGACTGCACTGTACTTTTTAATGTATTATGACTTAGAAGATCTCGCCAAGACGCAGCAGAGCAGGAGGACAAGCCTACCTGCGGATACGAGAAAAGAGGACTTCTTCCTCAGCGACGCAGATAGACTAAGTTGTTTAGAATAATTTTAATGACAACCCTCTACACGCGACGAGGGGAGGAAACCCTACTCCGCTCTCTGGGTTCAGAGTGATTTCGGTGGTGTGTACTTAAAAACCCATCGAGTGTATCCACAAGGGTACGATTTTCAGCGAGTGTTGCCGGGGAGGATATTCCACACCGGATTTAGAAGGAATAACACTCTCCGGCCGATCAAGTTCTGTTCATAATCCCTGGGAAGCAACTCCTGTAATAAAAGAGCGGTCGATTGCCTGTGTGAGGGGAACTATGGGGGTTGAATACAAGGGATTTCACAGTGGAAAGCTTAAGTAATATTACCAAATAATCTGTAAACTAATGTTTTTACAAGCTATACCAAGATATCGAGAACAAAGAAAACAAGCAAACAAAGATTTGTTTCCATAATTTTTTTTTCTCCTCAGTCCATGGATCTCACAGTTGCTACAACAACATTAATTTCAGTAATTTCACAAACTGCAGAGTGGATGAAACAAGACTTTTTTTATACATACTATACAATCGTTCCTTAGGAGTAAAGTATATTATTTAGAAAGAGCTCTGGTTGGAGGGAGAGGGCATTTTTTACAAGTCTGCGATGGGCTTGTGGGGCCAGTATGGGTACTTCACTTTGTCCAGCTTGGTCTCGGGGAACACCGTGTTGAGGTCGTCGATGGTCATCTGGTCCCAGGGAATCATGGTCTTGAACTTCTCCAGCTGGACATGGAGGAAAACGGGACAAATGCATTTAAGAGGAAAATCTCAAGAGAAAAAAAACTAGGGATGCCCCGATCGATCGGCCACCGATCGTTATCGGCCGATAATCAGTATAAATATGCGATCTGTGAATTCCGATAATGAGTCATATTTGCCGATCGCGGAAACCGATCAAGCAGAGATCTCACTCGCTGTCCGTCTCGGACACACAGGACCTGCAAACTCCCGCTGCTCCCTTGCCCCGCCCGCACCCGTGTACAGTTTGTAAACACAGAGGACTGAGAGGCGGCTCCTCTGCTCGAGTCTATAGTGCATTCGACCTGAGCTAACGTTAGCTACCTAGCTATCGTTACTGTTTAAACAAAATTACCCAGTCAACTATTCACTTTTAGTAGGCATTGTCTAACGGTATTTAGCCGGCTAGCTACTGATAGCTCCTGATATCAACAAATGCTCTAGCAAGTCTAGTAGTCCATGTTGATACCTCCGTTAGCTTGCGTTAGCTGACGTTAGTTCACTGTTCAAAACGAAATGTCCCATGTAGAGTACACACAGACAGTGGAGCCGTTTGCAGATAGCGAGCATTTTGACTCGTTAATACATAATTTGACGCAGATAATACAAGTACAAGTCTAATTATATAATATATATATTTTATAAAAAAATATATAAAATAATTTTTAATTTCTTTTTAATCAAAAACGCTCGGTATCGGATCGGTATCGACCGATATGGCTCACGACGATCGGTGGCAAAAAACGTGATCGGGGCATCCCTAAAAAAAACATAAGTCAAATGTACACTCCATCGTGACCGTGTCGCCCATGCTCTGCCCAAGGTATCTCCTGTCCCGTCGCAGGATAAGGAGCCTACGCTTGAACAGAAACCTCAGCGAAAAACCTCCACAACTGTTATGAGAGGTTGTACACTGTTATGAGAGGTTGTACACTGTTATGAGAGGTTGTACACTGTTATGGGACGTTGTACACTGTTATGGGACGTTGTACTGTTCCAGACATCTCGAGGAACCAAGATATCTGCAAAAGGACAAACTTGTCCCCTAAAGCAGGTCATTTAATTAAGAGTTTGTTTTTGCTTATTCAAAGTTTATTTGTATGTGGTCATGTGTACATGGTCCTCATTCATTTAGGTTGATGGCTGGTAGACTCCCCGATGCAGAAAACACGAGGGTTCGAGTCCCAGTCAAAGCTGCGCTAGCGGACCGGCCAGTTCTCCCCCGAATTTCTCCAAGGGGATCAATAAAGGAATATCTCGTCTTATTCCAAATGACTGAAAATCGAACAAACAGCACCTTTAACTTCGGAGCAATATGTATCCCCCCCTTCCCGGCAAGCAAGATAACGCCAGGCCGCCAGCTCAAAAAATTAACCCCATAGAGCCCATTGAAGACTGTGATGTGGGTCAGCGCACCGACAGATTCAAGGGTTAAATACAATTTTAACGCAACAGTACCCACCTCTTGCTCATACTGGGTGACACGAGCTTTGGAAGCCTCAATGTAGTTTGTGGCAGATATGTTCTGGAACAAACAGAAAAGACAACACGTCAGCACGAAGACACATTAAAGATGTAACGGACAGGGTTTTAACGGGGTGCACTGCAATTCTTGTAGACCATAAACCCTAGAAACCATTGGCATCCCAATTATGTATTCCACAAGGACCCCTCTACTAGGGTTGGGTACCGAACTCTGTACTTTTAAGCGTTACAGAGTACCGATTCACACGAGATAAATCGGTACCAAATTTCGGTTTACATGTTTGGTATAAGAGTGTAATATACTAGACAAGAGGGAGCCTTTTCCACAAATATATATATTACTGTCCCGTCTCTTGGGTCTTCGACAAGACGAGGTCAGAGGAGTGTGAATATATTTACTGAGGATGGCTAGATAATGTTTGATGGAAATGATCATTTACATTTAACATAATACACGATCATGCGATTCATTGTGTGTGGTGTGTTACTTACAACAATAAATAAATGTTCCAAATAAATAACAATGGTGAAATTGAGATGTTTGGACTTGAGAGTTAAGTACCGAAATAATTTACCGTTGGGTACCGATACCGAATTCCAGGAACCGATATCGGTATCAGTTCAAATGTGAAGGTACCCAACCCTACTCTCTGCTAGCTTAGAAAGGTCACTTACTCGGGTGCCAGTAAGGAATTGAAGGATTTAGTAGAACACCCAGCTCTAGAAGACCTCCTTAATGAAAGCAGAAAGCAGCTCAATCGTTTTTCTTTTTTTTTTTTATACTGGCGATGGTCAAGTTTAATGCTGGAATTATAATACGGTACAATTGATTTGGCAAATGGCAACAGCAATAAATCAACTGATTTATCATCTTATTTAAAGTAAACAGATTTAATACTAGTGCCTCCGCAACAAAATGCCTCAGAAAATGCAGTGGTTAAGCATGAATTAAATCATTCATATTCATGGGAGCTCCTAGGGACAGTGTAGACATCCCACAACATTGTTTTAATAAATGTTCATCATACGCCACCATGATGAACAATCTGCATTATGGATTTGACATGAAATAAACAGGCTTTTCTTTGACAGCCTACATTCTTCCTGCCAACTCTGAATTATTGAAGTCAAATGTGGAAAAATGCTGTCCATCACATGAAGGAGGCTTGGCTTAAAATATTATAATTGTGGATTTTCATTTCCATGCAGCTGAGGGAAAACATTATGCAATGTGGATGAGACAGCCGGGTGTTATGGATGTGACGCATCTGAAATAAGCGGTCACCTCTTATAGAAATCCTGTGATAAACATTAAAGGAATAATTAACCAGCAGGGGGTCTACAACACCCCACACAGCCATGAAACCGGCGTGGAACATTCCTTTAGGCACCATCATTGGTTTGAAATATAAGTGTAGTCTTCATTTATCGCAAAACATCTTCATTTTGCCCAGAGAATTTATCCTAATTTGGTCATCTCGCACACAAACAAGTCGACTATGTGCTGCAGAACATTCTCAGACAAGTATGTTTCACAGTAAAAAAGGAACCGACAGTAGCTTGACATTAGTGCAAGATAAGAAATGCAGGAATAACTTAAGTTCTCACAAACAAGCACAGAAAAACTATTTAGAGCTTTTGCATGAACTCTGTAGTGCCTGCCAGAACCCTTAAGTCATGCTCACACACACACACACACACACACACACACACACTCCTTACCCTTAACCATAAGGACTACATGCCTAAACCCAACACTTATCTTAACCTAAATCTAACCCAAGCCGTTACCCAATACAAAGCATAACCTCCAACTCTAACCTCTAACTTAGGTTACACCGCTGGCCAGTACAACTCACTACCATAATGTCTTATACCTGTATCACTGCTGTGTGTGTGTGTGTGTATATATAATATATATATATATATCCACATCCGTCTGTACATACCTGCATATACCGGTAATCCTTTTTACACATCTGTAGATACTATATCTATACATATCACTTACCTACTCTTACTAGTTATGCTGCTGGCCAATATGACCAACTACCATAGTGTCTTTATACCTGCATCACTGTACTGTACATATTACTACAACTCTGTAGATTCATCTGATTTGCACTATTACCCAGTAGTACTAATTCATATACGTTATATCCAGTTGAATCACCTGTACAATATACATTACTAGTGCATTTTACTGTTATATTTGCACTCTGGTTGGATGCCAAACTTCCTTTCCGTTGTACTGTACTTATGCTGGATAATGACAATACATTTTAATCTAAAGATAGCTCCTTGACCTTGCGGGATCTGGCTAATGTCCCCTCAACGACAAAGAACATCTTTTCATAGATGAAGACTCCTGTAGACTCTCCATAATAGTGTAATTGTGAGACGACTGTGGTTGGACTGGCCGTGTTTAGGTTACATCTAACCATTACATCTACAGCATTGCTGCTGGGAAACGTTCCTGGCAGCCCGCGGCGAGTTGTGAATGCATGCGCCGTTTTGATCCCGTGCCAATAGTTTTAAACCAACCTACAACGTCACACAGTACTTTGCTTTTAAAAAGGGTAAAACAGCGCCCCCCCCTGGGCTAAGCGGTCATGTTTAGGATTTGCAGCTTGTTGAAAGCTTGCTAGGCTACTGGTTGCTAGCGAGTCATCATTGCAGGTTCGTTAGCTAGGGATTTTCTTGGGCGGTCCTCAGTCCAATGTTGAGTGAATAGGCTCTCAGTCATAAAGAAGCTCAGTTCACAAGCACCAGTTCAGTAGCAGCAGCTACTCACCGCTTCCGCCTGCTGGTTGTCGATGAGAGCCGTCTGAGTGTCTGCAGCCTCAGGGATAGACATAGCAGCGAACTGAGGAGACAAAAAGACAAGTATTGGGACAACAATTATTAGCAATTGTCATAAAACAAATAATACCACTAATACCATGACAGTTGTCTCTCAGGAAACATTTATAATTAACACTTTGAGTGCCAGCGACGTGTAGTGTCGTCTTATCATGCCCCCCGTTGAGTGCAGACGACGCGAATTGTCGTTTTTTTTTATATTAGTGATCTGAATTCATATTTCATCAACCGAGTCTCCTGTTGGTACAGCAGACCCTCTAGGAGCTCAGATAGAAAAATACCGCCCCCTATCGTCTATCCCTGTGTAGGGCTGACCCCTATTAATCGATTAGTCGACTAATCGGTCGAAAGGAGCCGTAGTCGACTGGCCAACCTCTTAGTCAAATATAATTTAAAATAATATATAAATGTTTTCTTTTTTATCATTCTTTCCAAAAGAAAAGAGGCCTAGAAGCGTGGCCAACGCTAATGGCACGCATACCAGAGGCTAACTGCCTACAAAAACAGGCACCGAAAGAGGATTTCACCCATCTAATGAACACACTAGACTAAATATCAAGATGTATCCATCAGTGGACCAATTGCATGCTTTTGCAGAGGACAAGAAGCCTTCAGTCGACTCCTTCAGACATTAAGCACCCCCCACAGCCCAAATGGAATGATAAAAAATAAAAAAAAAGATTATACTTTTTTTTTGTCGACCAATAGTCTACTAACGGCAAATTTTGGCCAATCCTAGTTGACCATCCAAATCCTTAGTCGGGGACAGCCCTATCCCTGTGTAACTGCAGGTCATTCGATTATACTGGTAGATCTGTGTGGGGGGAGCCAACTGGCTCCATTATGCTGGCGAGGGATCTGATGATGAGGGAAGTGATCGCGAGTTGGAAAGCAGCGTGGAATATATATTTACAGCAGCCAATAATCAATAAATAAACGCGATCGATATTTGGAATGGCGATCAGGAATTGGAATAATCTTTTTGGAGAACATCTGATCTAAGGTAAGGAGTCTATGTTACCAGTTTTAGGATAATCAGAGCTGTATTCACTGAGATAACAGCGTGTCCCGTATGTGTGTATGTACCGTACTTTTCGCACTATAAGCCGCACCTGAATATAAGCCGCAGCAGCTAAATTGAATGATGTGTACATATATAAGCCGCACTGGACTATAAATCGCAGGTGTTTTAATGTTTAATTACCATATGTAATTAGCATTGGGACACAATACTGTTGGACAAATAACAAGAATTAACTCATTTACAAGTTGTATTAAGTTTAGCAAATAAGGGAACAGATAAATAACATTTCAATGCAGTCAAAAAAGCAATATTTTGATTTTAACATTTTCGGGTTTGGTCACGTCGAGTCACATATAAGCCGCACCGTTATATAAGCCGCAGGGTCGAAAAATGGGGGGGAAAGGCGCGGCTTATAGTCCGAAAATTACGGTATGTGTGTGTATGTATGAATGAATTATTTTATTGCGAATGTTTACAAATAAACAAATAATTTTTCGAAAATTTTCACAAATAAACAAACAAAAAGGATAGGTTTGAAGCGAGGGCGGCTACGTGGCGTAGTGGGCAAGGCGCTCGCCACGAATGCGGAGACGCTGGGCTCGCCTGTTCGAGCCCAGCGCTCCACATTGCTTTCAGTTTAGCTGGTCGTTCATACTAATACACATTGGCCGTATTAGGGGTGGGAAACTGATGGGTGGGGATCGGGCGTTGTGGACAGCGACTCCTACAGGTCGGTTGGTGCGCCTGCGCAGTAGAATCAGGAAGTGTCGGGGGCAGCGTGAGCCTCCCACGCGTTACTCCTCGACACAGATCGAGCTGCGCAGGTGAAAAGATGCGACTGCTGTTACCTCAAGTACCGGAGGGGACTTGTGCTATGTATGACTTAGTCCACATTGCAGCCGGCTTGTGGGAGGCAAGAAACAGCGTTCGTGACAGGGGAGGGTAGAATTGGATGATACGAAATTGGGATGGGAGAAAATATAGAAAAATGGGAGAAAAAGTGGATAAAAAAAAAAGGATAGGTTTGAAGCCTAAGGCTTATAGAGCAACCTACCCCTGTTGTGTGTGTGATGTTGAGGAAATGAGAATAGATTTTTCAGCCCGCTTCTATAGCGTGCATAAGTACACATATACTATCGATAATCTAGCGTTTATTTGAAAACGATTCATAAATAGGCCGACAAATGACAACGTGTCTAGTGTATTCGAGAATATTCCAATAAATGCCGTTTATGGGGGAATCTTTCTATTTTCCGGAAATTTGAGAGAACGATAGCTTTTCGAAATGCTATAAAAAGAATATGAACAGATTAAAAAACAATCCGTTTCGACAATGTTGACTGCAAACAAGTCATTGATAAGAGACGGGCAGATTAAACACATAGCCATAATTTAAAACATAGATTATGCGTTTTTAACGCTAACATTGAAGTGGGTGGCGGCATTCAAGGGGGTAAAAAGGAAAACACGACCGGCATCGAAAGTGTTAAGACAATTATTATCCAATACAAAACAGATCATAAGGACGTTTTGACACAGACGAGAACAAATTTAAATGAACAAAAAGGAGGAAACGCAGACAAACACAACTAGGGATTTCCCTAAATAATAGTATAGGGGCGCAGCACCACTATGACAACTCGCCAGTGACACCATGTGTTTAAAGAAAAACAAATTAAAAAAAATGTTATACAATTTTTGTAGTGAAAGCTTGGGGCCAACTTAGAAACCGATGCATCATTGTCTAATCTGTGATTGCTCAGTCCTCTGTCGGTCTGTCTGTGTGTGTGTGTGTGTGCATGCGTGTGTTTTCATGTTCAATGTTAAAACTATTGTTCTACCAACCTCTACTTAACTCAGCACTAGGCCTGCCGCGATAAGCAATAAATCGATTAATTGCCGCGATAATTAAAATGAATGCAATGATTTTGACGGGCGCGATTAATTGCTATTTGCGCGTTTGTTTTAATGAGGCGGAACCAGTGCCCCTTGTCACGCCCCGAACTCACTGCTCACGAATGAACACGGACGGACGGACGGGCGGCTGCCTCTTCACTTCCGCTCCCATGTTAACGGACGATAGTAGGCACACTGGCCGCGAGCGGGAGCGCGCCTCCCGAGTGGCTGGCGAGCGGCAAGCTATTTTTTCGCCTCGATCCTATTTGAGGCGGCGCGCCACGCGCATTGTCACAGAAATACAATTGAATATCTGCATTATTACCACAGATATAGATGTTGTTCAACCAGCTGTGTCTGTATCTGCAAATAAACGCCTTGAATGTTTGTCTGTATGTTTGTTTATACCTATAACTATTACAATGTTGCATAATAATAATAATAATAATAATAATAATAATAATAATAAGCTCTTGCTGCTGCTGGGGCTACACGCTGCTCTTTCAGGAGTACAGTCACACTGATCATCATTCTAAAATGACTGACTTCGCATATAGACTAGGCATTTACAGCTGTCCCAATGTAAATATGCCTTCCTCGGTGCGCTTCCGCACGCTCAAGTCGTAGGTCCAGTGTGCCTGACCAGGCGCGCGATCTCACGAGGGAGCCGCACGTGAAATTCGTTCGTGAGCAGTGAGTTCGGGGCGTCAGTCACTCTCCGTGTGGGTTGGCCGCTGGCGTTACTACAGAGCACAGCACGGGAGCTCCGTGGGGCAGTAGCAACGCCACATATTTAGCTTACCTACATTTCTCAATAGTGTTGCTCCTTTTAACCAAGTAGCGTTATTTGTAGTGTAACGTTAGAATAACACAGAATAACGTTAATACAATTACATGCATCATTGTTTACAATGAACGGGTGGGGCTAGTCAAAGCACTGGAGACGGGGACAAGTTAAACATGAATTAATTTATTATAACGGGTCGTTTGAGTCGTGCTGCAGTGCCTACGCACCACAGCTATTCTATTATATACGGGTTTGACGCGTCCTCCTCATCGTTGATTGCCTGTAGTAGCTGCATCTAACGTTAGTAGCTAACGTTAAAACTAAAAAACACAACCAGACGAGACAAGTTGTCGGCTAGGATAATCGCAACAATACTTCCGGTCCGGTCGGTGGGCTTCAAAATAAAAGTCTTAAACCGGAAAAGACGGAGCGGTGGGCTTCAAAATAAAAGTTTTGGGAAATAAATTTCTCAATTTTTTTTTAACCGGTCGCAATATTATCGCTTATCGCGATATTTTCGGGGGCAATTAATCGCCCAGCAAAATTTGTTATCGTGGCAGGCCTACTCAGCACCATCTAGTTTGAAGGTCCTGGGGAAAACCCTGCCAACCATCCAAAAATAATATACCAGGAAATGGAATAGAGACTAGTTGATTGACAGCTCTAAGGACTGTATCAAGAATGCAAGCACTACCACTATACAACAGGTAGATCTAAATATATGCTGCATGTTGTGGCTGTAAAAAGATTTAGTTACTGGTACATAGGGCTGGGCGATATGACGATATTATATAAATATCGGGTACAGTTCATTAACAATACACTTTTTAAACGTATCGCGGATATCGTGATGTTTTGCCCTCGCGTTAGAGGCCGCCGCGGCTGAGATGAGACTTACAAGCGCAGTGCTAAATGCTTTCCTCTCTCTCTCGCCTCTCCCTCTTGCAGAAAAAAAAAGTCAGTCACACACACACTTGCCAAAATTACGTCATCTACACGCACATACACGCACGCAAGCGCACACACCTAGCCAGAGAGGCGGTGGTGGCTCGGTGCTAGGGATGCCCCCTGAAACCCAGGAGTAAACTCCGGCGTTAACGGTACTGCTATCTGTAAGTTAGTTTATGAGCGGATTAGCTACGGAGCTAACAGAGTGTACCATGCATCTGCGACGCAACAGTGGCAGCAACAGTGGACACGGAGTAATGTTAACGTTATGTGGAGTTCATACTACACTACACGTATGAACTCGACATAACGTTAACGTTACTCCGTTTCCATGAAGTGTTTAATTAGCAGCAATCTGTTGTTGAAAATGTAACGTTAACCGGAAAACCGGAAATGGAATGAGAGGACAGGAAGCCGTCATGAAGTGGGCTTCTGGCCCTTGTAGTCATATATATTGTAGTCTTTTAGTCTTATTAACTAAAAGATTGTAACAAAATAAAAAGCAGCAGCACTATTGGATAACTGAGTCATGTTTGCTATGTATTTCTTTCTTTAGGGGAGTAGGACATTTGTTTCACAGTTTTAGCATGATGTTTTATAGATGGCTAGGTTAAACACAGGTTTTTGTTTTTAAGAGGGGGGGTTTGATTTGATTGAAGTTTATTTCAAGTATGCAACACAACAAACAAACATCAAGTACAGATATAGCCTTAAGCCGTTCAAATAATAAATGTATACATACATGTAAATAAATAAATAGTTACAATATGTAATCTAATCATCTAAATCTAATCTAATATATAATATAAAAAAACGAAAGGCTAAAATGCTAAATATATAATCTAAGAATCCAATAATCTAAATCTAATATATAATATAAAAATGCTAAATGCATGAGTCTTTTGTCTTTAATGTTCGCTTGCAAACTCAAATACTGTCTTGGTAAGCCTCATAATGAATTGTTTGGGTAAAAAAGGAAAAACATTGTGATGTGTATCGTGTATCGCCGAAAGGTCAGAAAATATCGTGATATCATATTTAGGCCATATCGCCCAGCCCTACTGGTACATTTAGTAATGTTTAAACACTGGATTTAAACACTGGAGTAAAACAGACCAACAGCGATGAATATGATTTGATGAATATGATTTGCAGTCATGTAACTTTTATTCCGACAGATCCGAACAGATCTCTTCATTGTTAACGCTGAAAACAAGACAGACTTGATGCGACAGTGTTCCGTCATCTCACCTTGCCCTCAAAGTCAGCCACCAGGCCGGCTTTAGCCACAGCAGTCTTGTAGTAGCTCCAGTCGATGGCAGCGGGCTTCGCTGGCAACTGGTTGAGCCTGCATACAGAGAACCAACTGGTAAACAAGTCTATTCTATACAATGTTACATAAATACCAGTCTTAAAACACACCGTTTCAAGCCCACGGTATCCATTTATTATTGCACTGTAAATGAGAGCTACATTTCCATTTAGTAATTTAGCTGACGCTTTTATCCAAAGTGACTTACAAGTTAACTTGTGTACAACAAGTCCGCAGGAACGGTACAAATCTGGCAGCTAAGGGTCAGTAAGATTGTTCGTCAAACAGTGTTGAACTTGAGTGCTACAGTCTTGAGTGCATAGTAGTAGTATAGACATATTCGCATAGTAGCTAGTAGGCAAGGTAAATTCCTTAGTAGCAGAGTGCACGTAAGTGTGCATACTAGTAAGAGCCATTTTATTGCATTGCTTTTATTCTGTCTATTTTATACACTGCTTTGCTTGCTTATATTTTGTAAATTCTCTGCTCATTTTATGCCCATCTATATTTATGCCAATTTTCTGCTCATTTTGTGTTTACATTACCGCTGTGAAGCACTTTGGGCTGCAATGCTTATATGAAAGGTGCTATACAAATAAACTTAATTATCATCATTAGTGACGACATGTCTGGCGTATCAAACCACTTACTTGGCAGCGATGGAGTCGGTGCGCGTCTTCAGGTTGTTGAACATGGTCTTCTGATTGGGCGGCACCCTCTCTGCAAAGGCCAGCCAGTCAATGGCCTTCAGTGCAGCACGTCGTCCAGCAGCCATCTTTTAGTCTGTGTCTGACTAAAGGTGACAAAAAAAAGGGACTCGGGTCAGGAAATTAACGCCACTCCATTTGAGAATTCACATTATAACCTTTGGCTCAGGACGGCCCACTCTGTCCAATCAAGACTGATAATGTGGGGCGCCCGAGTGGCGAACCACGTATTGCGCTGCGTGTTTGCGTCGCAACGCGGCCGACCCGGGTTCGATTCGCGGACCCGGCATTCTTTGCCGAATGTCTCCCCCCCCCCTGTGTCCCATTCCTCCTTTCGCTCTACCGGACTGCCCGGTAGCAAAAAAACTCAATTAAAAACCTACAAAAACATAACTTGTCCGAAAGGGTAAGTAACATTTAAAAATATATATATATATATTAAAAAAAAACTGATAATGTGGCGGGCGACAGTGGCTCAGGAGGTCGTCTGGTAATCAGAAGGTTCCTGCTTAGATTCCAGCTCCTACCGGCAGCATGTATCTGACTGACTCCATTGCTCCATTCAGGACTCCCTGGAAGAAGAGATCTTGTATCTCAATGGGACATTCCTGGATAAATAAAATTGCCTACAACCTAGGCTGTTACCCATACTGTACCCTAGGCTCTGTTACCCATACTGTACGACTAAACTGTTGCCTAAACTCAATTTATACCTACTTAATGCTTTCACGGTCAACAACTGACCTACACTGTAATCATAGAAATCACAATAATCATACCTACCTCTACTATAGTCTACCGATATAACTCTGTATGATGGCTGGCATGTACAATAATGCTGTATATACCATATTTTTATATATATATATTCTTACTGTATATATACATATCAGTCTGTACATTCCTGCACATAATCCTTTTACATATCTGTAGATACTATATCTATCTATACATATCCCTTACCTTACCTATTCTTACTAGTTACGCTGCTGGCCAGTATGACTTACTACCATAGTGTCTTTATACCTGCATCACTGTACATATTAATATTACAACTCTGTACACTACATACCCAGTTTAATCACCTGTACATTGTATGTTACTATTGCACTTTGCTGTTACATTTGCACTCTGGTTGGAAGACAAACTTATTTTCGTTGTACTGTACTTGTGCTGTATGAATACATTTGAATCTAATGATCTAATGTCGAAGTGTCCTTGAGCACGACACCTAACCCCTAACTGCTCCCGATGAGCAGGTTGTGAAGAATGTGAAGCACACTCCAAGCACACTCCCTCCATGTAGCTCATCTACGGCATTGGCAATGAATATGACTCTTGGCTTTGTGGATTCACATTATTATTAGGCTACTGCATGCAGATGACCTTCATATTATAAAACAGCTTTTAACCCTTGGCCACAAAATATAGTACCATTTTGTGCAGAAGTCATCCATGTTAGTGTGAATGTCACTACGCCTTGTATATGACAGATTTAGGGGGCGAGACAAGCTGGGTCATTGTTGATTGATTAATTGTATTAACAGATTGCAGAATGGGTACAATACATGAATACAGTACAGCTCAATACACACAATTGTTAAGGGGATGCAGACCAGAGAAAGACTTTAGTCTTGTTTACATCAGGGTCCCCCATTTTCAATTCATCATAACATTATGACATACATGACACAGATAAGACAGTACTGCTACATCTATACATTTCTTGCAATAGTACGTGGGGTGTTTACATGTTTGAAGCCAAACTGTCCTAGCAAATGTATCTTATTTGAATGCTGGTCCCCATCAAACGATTAACTGAGCCAACTGTGTTGCTGTATGTAATGTAACACAAAGCTAACTATCCATTGACAGCCAGCTAAGGGCAGTGAGCGTGTTTAGCATTACCGTTAGCAAACAGCTAGCAAGGTCAGAACACACGACTGCAGAGAAGACGGGGATATAAACCAACAGCTAAACGTTCGGTAGATAAAATGTACGATAATCAATAGACTACGTATTCCCAAAACAATAACGCAATGAGACAGACATGCAAATAAGCGAGTTATTTGGTAACGTTGACAATTCAGGGAGAAAAGTACAAACCGTTCAGCTGCAGCTCGAAAATGGAAAGCCTCGCCGGAAGAGGAAAAGGACAATAATAAGCATGCGTGCGAGAAAATACCGCCACCTGCTGGTCGCCAGTCAGAGGACTTTATCCGACCCCACTTAACAAGGGACATTTTCCATTTGGACTATTTATACTGCCGTGCACTGCTGCCGTGTATATTGATAACCCTAACCCTAACCCCACAAGGGACATTTTCCATTTGGACTATTTATACTGCCGATGATGATGAATTGAAAATGGGGGACCCTGATGTAAACAAGACGAAAGTCTTTCTCTGGTCTGCATCCCCTTAACAATTGTATGTATTGAGCTGTACTGTACTGTACCCATTCTGCAATCTGTTAATAAACTCTTCAATCAATCAATCAATCAATCAATCAACCGTGTATATTGATTGATTGAAAACTTTATTAACAGATTGCAGAATGGGTACAATACAGTACGGCTCAATACAAACAACTGATACAGACCAGAAAAAGACTTTTGTCTTGTTTACATAAAGGTCCTCCTTTTTCAATTAATCAAGTATCATACTTTTTAATTTAGTTAGAGAAAATGGGAGACCAACGTAAAATAAGGGAGTTATTCACAATGTATATTTTTCTCATATTTTTTCTATTCAGAAATAATTGTACACTATTTATGTCTTTCTACTATTACCCTGCCCATGTACCTCCCCTCTCCCTCCCCCATGGTGCGATGACATTTCCCGAAGGAGATCAATAAAGGAATATCTTATCTTATTTTTCACTGCCTGGAAGAAAGGACTCGGCCTGTATAGTGCTATAATCAGCTAATCAGCATTAGGATGAGAAATAAAATAACAAGACCTATTCCAGTCTAAACTGTAATTTAAAAATAAAATAAAATGTATTAGTACCCATGATCGGCAACAATGTCACTAATTCCCTGACTCATTCGGTCACCGTTAGCCACTTTGCAGTGAACGCTTCTCAGCTACGACACATGTGTCCTTGGTATGATAAGATAATACGATAAGATATTCCTTTATTGATCCCCTTGGAGAAATTCGTAGCAGCATGGGGAGGGGGAGGGGAGGTGCAGGGTATGGGCAGGGTAATAGTAGAAAGACAAATATAGGCAACACAATTAGATGTGAATATACAAATATTAGAAAGAAATTAACAGTGTAAAGTAAACAATATAATTAACTGAATATAAATATAAGAATAAACAGAGTCAACAAAGATGCTGATGAGGGTCTGTATGCCCTATCAGTTATATTATACATTACAATAAATATGGCAATAAATTATTTGAATCTGAATAATATACCATGAGGGAAATAAAAGGAAAAGGAGAGGAAAAGTAAACAGTATACACAAGGTGCAGTATACACAAGGTACCCTAAGGTATATGAGTCTGTGGCTCAACATGCTCCTCATCTTGGCTAGCTCCTCAAAGACACCTGAGGAAGTGAATAATCAGAGACACCTGAAGGAGTGAAGAACCAAAGACACCTGAGGGAGTGAAGAACCAAAGACACCTGAGGGAGTGAAGAATCAGAGACACCTGAGGGAGTGAAGAATCAGAGACACCTGAGAGTGAAGAATCAGAGACACCTGAGAGAGTGAAGAATCAGAGACACCTGAGAGAGTGAAGAATCAGAGACACCTGAGAGAGTGAAGAATCAGAGACACCTGAGGAAGTGAAGAATCAGAGACAACTGAGGAAGTGAAGAATCAAAGACACCTGAGGGAGTGAAGAATCAGAGACACCTGAGGAAGTGAAGAATCAGAGACACGTGAGGGAGTGAAGAATCAGAGACACGTGAGGGAGTGAAGAATCAAAGACAACTGAGGGAGTGAAGAATCAAAGACAACTGAGGGAGTGAAGAATCAGAGACACGTGAGGGAGTGAAGAATCAGAGACACGTGAGGGAGTGAAGAATCAGAGACACCTGAGGGAGTGAAGAATCAGAGACACCTGAGGAAGTGAAGAATCAGAGACACCTGAGGGAGTGAAGAATCAGAGACACCTGAGGGAGTGAAGAATCAGAGACACCTGAGGGAGTGAAGAATCAGAGACACGTGAGGGAGTGAAGAATCAAAGACAACTGAGGGAGTGAAGAATCAGAGACACCTGAGGGAGTGAAGAATCAGAGACACCTGAGGGAGTGAAGAATCAGACACCTGAGGGAGTGAAGAATCAGACCTACACCGACATATTAGACATAATTTGGTCATTATAGGTACATTATAATGTCCCTCAAAATGTTCTTAATTTTATTGGATGATTAAAAACATATTAATAGACAGAACAGATTGACATGCGGTGTTGAGCTGCATCTCCAATGCTATGGGACTTGCATGTGGCACTATACTGCTGTTGACCAGGGGTGTAGATGTGGGAGGAAAGTGGAGCCGACTACCCAGGGCCCCATGCTGAGGGAGGGCCCTCAGAGGGTCTGGATTAATGTTTTCATGAAAAGGTGTGTATGAATCGCACCCTAGGTAAATTATGAACAGTGGCTGTGAAGTTTTTGTTGTTGTTGGGGAAGATACCCTTTTGCTAACTTTACCGTCAAAATAGCCTGGTCTATCAGCTTAATTGTCAGAGCAGAATCTCTTGTATGACAGGGAGAAGGGCCCCACCCTCGGTCAAAAGGGTTTCACTCAAGAAAATAATGTCCTTTTCTTTTCCCAGACAAAAGTATAATCCCAGTAGTTAGCTCCACCTCAAAATGTCAAAAGATGAACTACTAAAATGACTACTCACAAGTTGAATTTAGTTGGAACTACTCAGTTAAAAGCAGTGGTGCGTTATTGAAATCATCTGGGGTGACACGCACCACGTGCACGCGCGCTCCCTGCGCGTGCGCGCGCTCCCGCGAATGCGCATTTAATGTCCCCTCGCTTGGGCACAGACTAAAGACAGTGCCTAATTGCCTCTACGAATGGAATGTAACACGTCTTCACAACAAGGTTAGGTGTGAATGTGTCTGAGAACGTATTTAACACACCTGACGACCGGAGCTATTGATATGCAAATAGCGAGTGAGGTCCCACACCGTGCTACCCCGTCCCATGAACAACGCATGCCTGGTTAAAAGTACTAGTTTAGTGATCCTTTATCCATAACTCATTATATTCAGTTAATTATATTGTTTACACTTTAATTTTTTCCTCATATTTTTATATTCAGATAACATTTTATTGCCTATATTTATGTCTTTATATTATTACCCTGCCCATACCTGTACCTCCCCTCCCCCCTCCACCATGCTGCTATGATGCCCAAATCTCCCCAAGGGGATCGATCAATAAAGGAATATATTAACTTATGATACTTACTTTTTTACAGTTGGTATTGAAGTATACATATTACAGCAGGCTAAATGTGAGCATAAATAACAAGTCATTTATTGCAGATTTGAAGATGTGAGCATTGATAAAAGCGATGATGATATTAGAAAATAAAAATACACATTTGCCATTATGACCTAAAAGAGTAATTAGACGGCACTCGAGTCAAAAACAGGGGAAACAATATTCTGTATTCATCATCCTACAGATTTAAATGTACATTTAGTCATTTAGCTGACGCTTTTATCCAAAGCGACTTACAAGTTCTGTACGACAAGTCATCAGGAAGGGCACAACTCAATCTGATGAGGTTTCAAGGGTGTTCCCTCACTTTACCAGAAACAGGATGTAATCAAACACAGCTAAATGTATTACAGCAGCCTTAAAGGGGAACTATCTTATAAATGGCATTTTTCAGTGTTTAGCATTGTTTCCTAGCTATGTGGACTTATATTAATAGGATCTATGTCTCTAATTCTCATATTGGCACATTCTTCCAATATTCACCCTCACTGAACTGAGTCATCTGAAAATGTGCATATCTGTGATGTCAGAGATTTCTCAGCTGCATAATAATGTGGCAGTTGATGTGGCAGTTGCCACCAGGCCACACAGTGGTTGGAGCCCAGCCTCAAAACGGCTTAAGATCTTGAGGTAGAAAAAGGCTGTTTTTGAGTACTTGATTAGAATTTAGAAATACAAAACAATGATTTCTTTCGAAAAAAAAACATACAGAGGTGTTCCATAGACTCACAGGAATTGTGTAAAAGTGCCCAAATTGTGAAAGAAATAGTAAAATAGTTCCCCTTTAAAAAGGTGCTGTAAGTGATCTTTTTTGTTAAAATAAGTAGTCTACATGTTAAAATAATTGCTCTACACTCCGACAGCCATCACTGATATAGAGTGTTCGATTAGTAACATGGGTCTCCCAGTCCCTCCGTGTTTCCGTGAGACCCATATTACTGACCAAACACTCAGTGATGGCTGTTAGAATGTAGAGCTACGACACACGTATTTTAACCACTTATAGCACCTTTAACTCCTGATTTCTCTCCTTCCGCTGTCCTCTGTGTTCTTTCCACAGCAGGCCACTTTGATGCTGCCCAACACAGCCATGTAGATGAGCGGATGAAGGCACATGTTGATAGTAGCCAGCCCCTTGGACACTTGGTAAGCCTGGTAGACCCAACAGACCGGCTTAGCGTGGTCCTTTATCCTCAGGTGAAGGTGCCAGATCTGGAAGATGTGATACGGCAGAAAGGAGACGGCGTACAACACGACGACGGCGCCGGCCATCAGGCCCACTTTGCGCTTCTCCGACGCCGTTATGTTGGCGTTCTTCCACACCACCCAAATCACCACCGCGTAGGAGGCGAAAGTAACCAGGAACGGCACCAGGCATCCGAACACGGTGAGGAACACCGTGTAGGAGAAGTGGGAGTTTTTATCGTGATGGGTCTGTTGGCAGTAGGACACGCACTGCATCGCGCCGGGGTCGTGCGGCGCGGGGCAGGTGGAGGCGAACGCCAGCACGGGACAGGAGATGGCGATCACGAGGATCCAGATGGCGGCGCTGAGGGCCTTGACGTGCGCCGGGCGCACGTGGTTCCGGGCGAAGAAGGGGTACGCGATGGCCACGCAGCGGTTCACGCTGATCGCCATGATGAAGAAGATGCTGACGTACAGGTTGCAGGTGAAGAGGAACCTCTCGACTCGGCACATGGGGTCGCCGAAGGTCCAGCGCTTCTTCTTCAGGTAGTAGACGATGAGCAGGGGCAGCGTGAGGACGTAGAGCAGGTCGCTGATGGCCAGGTTGCAGGACAGGACGATGCCGGTGTGCCAGTTCCTCCTCTCCCGGCTCACGAACAGCCACAGAGCCAACACGTTGCCGGAGAGCGCCACGCAGAATTCAACACCGTACACAGAGGGTAGGAATTCCATCTGGAATTTGTCACAATGAAATGTGGTGTTGTTGTTGTTAGTCATCTCGTGTCTCGATTTCAGCGGCAAACGTCGCTCCCTGTTCAACGCAGCTCGTAGGCTGCAAAAGCTGATGTTTGGTTATCTGTGAATGGATATTAGGAAATGTTTTAACACACTGTATCTGCATGTAGACCGAATAAGTGTTAAAATAATGTTAAATAGCTCTACATTCCGACGGCCATCATTGATATAGTGTTTGGTCAGTAACATGGGTCTCCCAGTCCCTCCGCTCTGCAGTAAACACAAAATACAGAGAACCCTAGCTTTTTTCACTAATTTCAAGAAATCTTGCCAAGCCAGATTTGCTTACTACACCAATATCTTATGCAGGAACAGATTCTTTAAGATCACCACTCTCATGACAAATCAATATGCTAATGGGGGTCTGGGGCAAGGAACTACAGCCCCCACAACATCTATGGGGCACCGGTCGAGAGTGTGAACAATTTCAAGTACCTTGGAGTCCACATATCTGAGGACTTGACATGGACCACACACAGACAGTGTAGTCAAGAAGGCGTCTAACTAAGGAAGTCCAAAGTGAGTCAGAAGATGCTTAAGAACGTCTAGAGAGAATAGAGAGAATCCTGACTGGTAACATCACCCCCTGGTTTGGGAATAGCACCGCGCACGACGCAGCAGACTGCAGAGAGTGGCTTGTTCAGCCGAACGCATCATCGGAGGTGGGCGTCCCACTCTCTAGGACATTTACACCAGGCGTTGCAGGGCCATGGCTAAGAGAATAGTCAAAGACGCTAGCCACCCAAACATCTGCCTCTTTGCACTGCTGCGGTCAGGCAAGAGCTACCGGAGTCTCATGGCCAGTACAGAGACTCAAAAGGAGCTTCTATTCCCAGGCCACCAGGGTGCTCAATGCACTCTATGCAACACTAACTCATCCATTCTACACTCATTGCACACTCACTTTAACCTGTTAAGCTGTAAAGACCCTGCTTTTCTTTATCATAAATCGATCAATAGCGACCGTATTAGATCCCCATGTGATTGACGGAGCTAGAGCCCCGGGAGTGGTAATGTGTACTTTGGCGCACGCCTCATCACATATCGGCATTTAACTCGAGAACTGCCAAACGGATTTTGTCACCTGAAGGGGCAATCGACAGGCAACAAATAGGGCTTTAATTCCATCCATATATTGTATTAAAAGAAATGCACACCCGAGCCGCTAGAGGTCGGCAAAGTGGTGCGTCGCGAACCGTCCTCAAGAGGGCTCACATACATCTAGATGTTCCTAGATACCAAGAACATGCAAATTGACCTTGTAGAAGTGGAGCAATCTTCCATTTACTTAGGCATGTACCTTTAGGCAAAATGTCTGAAAATAGGGCTACATTCACTTTAGACACTACACTTAACACTACACCACATTTGATCTATTTATTCACTAAACATTTGCACTACATCTCTACCTCATTTAGCATTTGTACATTGTATATTTTGTATAGTGTTTTGTCTTTATTCTTTAACTTTTTACTGTATGAAGCACAATTTCAGGAGGGTCATACAGAACCAAGCATTTCAACTATATTTACATGTACCTCATGTGACAAATAAAACAAAACTTGAAACTAACGTGCCAGAATGCAGAAGACTGAGCAGCAGTACTAGGAAATAAGGTTCTGCAACAAGTAACAACCCATGTGTAGCACCCTGAAAATATGGCTATTATTCAGAAGTGCTGACTTGCCTTCTATCTCCCCTGGTGCACCAAGACATATTAACTAGTTTCCATTAATATTCCCTCGGACAATGACACGGGTTTCTCCTTCTCCTACCGGCTGGAATATGGATTATAAACAGTAACACTGGATCATATTCTTCCACCCAGTGTTTCCCTGTGGGGCTAGTTGGCGGTACCAGCAGGGGGCGGCGGTGGCAGGCAGAGAGCGTACGAGAGAGACGGAGAAGGAAGCAAGCCAACTGAGACGTAAGGGGGAGGAACGAGCCTCTTCGAGATTGGACTTGGATGTGATCGGTCGTGTCTGGACAGAGCCCCCGTTGTGGACCACACGGGCGAACGTATTGAACTTGAGTATATGACGGGTTATTCTAGAAGTATCCGTGATAGTGTGTGAGTAAGAGAAACCGAACCCAAGGACTAACGTCCATAGATAGCGTGTTATAGTAGCAGTGTGTGCGGTATATTTAGCATGCTGCTAACGGCTATATTGACTCCAGTATACTCCAGGCGTGAGGCGCTGAAGAGACCGGTGGTGTAGCCAGCCACGTTGCGTAATAGTATAACCGAATAGCAGAAGGGCTGTCTGGGACCCACAGAGTATCGTCGCGTGTCGACCCAGCGCCAACAACCAGTCTTCGCCGGCGTTCGACAGCTGCTCTGCACCGGCTGTCTTCAGCCAACACGGGAGTTTGTCCCGACCAGCAGAGGTCGCCATCACCCAGCACGCGCTCTCAGCCCGCTACTGCTCCCTCTGCTCCAGCCCCGCTGGCTGGCGCCTGTGACGAGAGCTTTCGACGCCATCTTGCTACCCGGACAGGGGTGGCGCGGCGAGGCCGCCATCTTGGTTGAGTACAATAGAGCTTCGATGCTCAGGATCTTATTGCACAGTACACAGTGTGATGCGGCCTGCGGGTGAAGCTAACGTTGCTAACTACAGTTCATAGGGGTACACCGTACCCCATAAACATTACATGCCGGCATTAGTATAGGACTTCTGTTTTGGTACAGTGGGCCCACCTTTTTGATTTCCTTTGAGTGTGATAACGTGTTGGTTCTTTAATAATAATTTCCCATCTAGTTAACCCTTTCCCTGTGGGGAGGTTACAGACCTGTGATCTCATAAGTAAAGCCTTAGAGAGGTATTATCCCTACCATATAATTAAAGCCTGAGAGAGGTATTATTCATGGTACTAACCCAGACGTGGGTGATGAGTCAAGCACATTGAAGTATATTATCCCTGGTACTAACCCAGAGGTGGGTGTATAATATAAGTGTCTATAAGGTATTGAGTTACAAATTGAGTAATAGTAGGACTTCATTCTATTTGACCCATTCCTATTAAATCTTTGTAACTGAACAGTACAATTAACATAAAGAATTAGATGGGGTTCTGTGTAGGGGTGGGAATCACCAGTTTCATCATGATACGATACGATATCGATTCTTTGGACAACGATACGATATTTGCCGATATCACAAAGTCTCTCACGATACAATACGATACGATTAGATTCAGGTGCCTGCGATCGATATGAGATGATATCATATGCCCATTTAACACAATCAGTAACATTTAGATCAACAAAAAAAAGGTAATGAAAATATCATTTGACATTTGTATTTTTGAGCTCTTCCAGACATTTAAAGGAAAATCAATCTATTGTTTTTAATACAAATAGACATCCTGTTCACTGTAAAGTGCCACGTTTTTATATATTGAGCTTTAAACTTTAAGCTACATTTTTTGGAACTCAAAACTCACAACCTCCCTCTCCCAAACCGTTCCTACAACAATTTGTTGATGTTGCATGATCATGTATAGGCCTACATTTATTATGTATTATATTGTTTATGTTTAAATAACATTTAAACATCAAACTCCTCTGACCTCATCTGGTCTTTCCAAAGACGCGCGCACACACACACACACAGAAAGGGAGAATGCTATGCTGTAACATCTACACACACGGAGCTACTGCTGTTGTTCTTGGGCGGATATGAGACTCACCACAGGATTTTCAAAATAAGAGTATCGATATGAATCGATCTTATTACATCGCATCGATCCGATTCGATTGTTGATAATTAGATCGATGTATCGATCTGGATCGATGTATCGTCCCACCCCTAGTTCTGTGTGCGTGTCCCTTCCTGAGCCTATAAACAACTCTTTTGGTGTGGGTAATGTTAATACAACTCTCCCCTTTTCATTCTAAGGTTTCTAGTGGTCATCAAGGGAGGGTACTGCTTGCGGGAGGAACAAATCTATCTATGCATGTCAGTCACTAGGTGTGGGAGGGTTAACGGAGGTATTCAGGGAAGTGAGAGCGAGTTGGGGAGTACTGCTGACCGCCCCGGAGAGGCGAGGAAGACCAGAGTACCAAACCAGGTTGGTAAATCCCGGGCCCCATTCACTCCCACTACCGGGCCCCAGTTTGACGCTCCAGGCCCAAAGACGAGGGTGCAGTCAGACGGAGCTCTGCTGTGTCCAGCTACCTTGTGACTGCCAACAACCGTTCCCACAAAGCAGGGATAATCCACCCTGCTACACATGCAAGTGACAAAGATGGGCCTATCCCACAACCACTATATTTGTAAATCTGGTTGGTATGTCATAAATGTATAGATGTAGCAGTACTGTCTATCTGTATGTCATGTATGTTAACTTATGATGAATTGAAAATGGGGGACCCTGATGTAAACGAGACGAAAGGCTTTCTCTGGTCTGCATCCCCTTAACAATTGTGTGTATTGAGCCGTACTGCATTGTACCCATTCTGCAATCTGTTAATAAAATTTTCAATCAATCAATCAAACGAAGACTACAACATAGCATTGAATAATGAGAAGTATTTACAGTACTTACTTTAAAACGGACTCTTATGAACGGCAGTTAGAGATAACTGACAGTTTGGGTGAGCATAGCCCATTTTCCTGTGTGAAAGGGCAGCGGTAGAATCTTCACACCCTGGCGAACCATGTTGACGACGAGACCGTCACTACTCCAACACATGCACGGGGTGTGCGTTGCCAATTTTGTTTCTAGATACTGAGGCACTTCAATTTCCTCTTGCCACGCCAACCTCGACATGGACAGTTTCACTTCTTCAAACTGAGCAAGTAAAAATAGACATCCTGTGATGGTTGGCTCAGTGTTATTAAAAATCCAGCGCGATCTCGCTTCAAATATGTAAATAAAGTACTTACCAACCACGGGAAAAGGGCACATGTTGTACGTTATAGCCATAATATTGACGTATTTAAAAATAAGTACATATATTACAATTTGTTTTACTTTCAATGTTTTGAGCTTCCCTACTGGGGAACGAACCCGGGAAGCTCTCATGGGAGGCAAGAGCCTTTACCTCGAGACTACATTAACCTTAATCACACCGTTAACTTAAACGAACCCCAACCACCATAACCAGTTAACTTAAACTGATCATAACCCTAACTAGTTACATTACCCTAACTAGTTACATTAGACTAACTATAACCTTAAACTAACCCTAACCACACTGTTACCTTAAACTAATCATAACCAGTTATTAAACTAACCCTAACCACACTTACCTTAAACTAATCATAACCACACAGTACCTTAAACTATAACCGTAACCAGTTACCTTCATAACCAGTTAACTTAAACTAATCATAACCCTAACCACTCTTACCTTAAACTAATCATAACCAGTTATTAAACTAACCCTAACCACACTGTTAACTTAAACTAATCATAACCACACTGTACCTTAAACTATAACCAGTTACCTTAAACTAACCATAACCACATTTCCCTGAAACAAATAAGCTTAAACTTACAATACGGTTACCTTAACCCTTTCACTGCCGCACTACCAAAACGGTTAACCCTTTCACTGTGACTATTCACAGAAGGTTAAGCATTTCACTGACACACGACAGCCGGGTGATTTCATTGATGTGCACTGTTAATTAATGCTTGTATATCTAATTTTATGTTGTCATGTTTGTATGTTTGTTAAAAAAAATTATAAAAAAATACAAAAAGAAAAAAAATTAAACCTTTTTTCCTGTGGTCAATTAGTACTTTATAGGTTGTCCGATGACTTGAACATGCAGACAAAAGCTTCAATGGGAAAAAAAGAAAAAAAGCACTGTACTACGTACGTGACACAAGTTCCAGCACTAATCAAGCGTAGGAGACCGAAGATGTTTTGTTGATGATTGAGGCTCCTGCATGTTATGGATAAACACATTTGTCTTGTGACCCAATTTCTTCTTGCCCATCCACTTCCCGTTTAAACTCTGAACCAGACTGTGGCGATAACTCCCGACCACAGGACTCTCGAGTAAGCCAATGGCATTGCATCAACTACACATCCAGGAAGTAGTCCATACAATAACAAATACGTCACCATCGTTTTAACTTAATGGCCCATTATTATATATATATATCCATACCCTTATATACATATAAGCCTTTATACATCTGTAGATACTATATCTATACATATCTTGTACTACTAGTTACATTGCTGGCCAGTATGACTTACTTGCATAGTGTCTTCTTTATACCTGTATCACTGTTCATATTATTATTACAACTCTGTACATACATCCGTACCATTACTCAGTAGTACTAATTTATATGTATACCCAATTACCCAGTTTAATACCCTGTACTTTGTGTATTACATTTGCATGCTGGTTGGATGACAAACTTCTTTTCCTTGTACTGTATGACAATTAATTAGAATCTAATCAAAAACATTTAACTAATTTCTTTAAACAATTTATTGGCCAAAACTCATTTTCATTAACACACATAGTACAAAAACAAAAAAAAAAGCAAATCTGTGAGTCCCTCTGCTGATTTTCAGCAACCTCTGCTGATTTTCAGCAATAATGACCACACACCACTCACAGTGGCGGTGTATGCGCTGCCATCTGCTGTTTCGTCATGGCATTGCAATCAAAGTCTTTGTCCAGGCTGCATCTATGCTTTAAGCAAGTGGCTTGTCCTTCCGCGTTGCTCTATTGGCCACTGATCGACGCTAGTTTTGCCCCCACGCCGGTATGAGCGCAAATAATAACAATGCGAGAGCCCTCGGACACACACAGCGTAGATAATAATAAATAATAATGCGAGAGCCCTCGCACACACGCACGCTGAAATGGGTATCGTAGAACATGCCATATTAGACAAACGCACGCAATTGGCACAAGTGTAAATTATGCATTAATCACTCAGTTTTAACATAGACACACTTAGCTCAACTCGTTCGTCAGCTGGCTGTGGAGCCTATGGTCACAAGTTCAAAGCACTCTTAGTTCAATTTTTTTTAAGTTTAATTAATTTATCATCTCTATATTAACATAACTAGCTATTCATATCAATCGAAATAACGTTCATCTCTCTAGTGGGGACATCCACGCGTACTGTAGACACGAAACCAGTGTGGTCTCCTAATGGGGCCACCTCTTCTTCATACTCGCACACATGAAGCGGAAACTTGTCAGGCAGCCAACCCTACAGGAGACATGCAATTAGCCTACTGGTAATTTAAGACCCCCACATAAAGATCAATGATCATAATCCACGACAGCGATTACCTTTAACTGTGGGTAGTCCTCTATATTGTTGTCCCAAAAAAATTTAAAAAATTTAACTAAGAGTGATTTGAACTTGCTCTCATACCGGCGTTGGGGCAAAACTAGCGTGGGGCGAAACTAGCGTAGATCAGTGGCCAATCAAAGCAACGCGGAAGGACAAGCCACTTGCTTAAAGCATAGACTCGTCCAGGCTCCCCAGAGAGCAGCGTTTAGCCTTTACCCTTCTTGTGTTTGGTGCCTCCGCCTGCCGCACTCTTCTTGAAGCCAGGCTTGCCTTTCTGCCCCATCGATTTAAAGCCCCCCGTAGTTTTCTTTCCGAATGTCTTGCTGCCTCCGAACTTCCTTTCCGAACCATCCCTGCGCATTCCCCCCAGGCCGCCCCTGCCCCGTCCCCCCGGGCTACCCCTGCCGCGTCCCCCGAGGCTACCCCTGCCCCGTCCTCCTGGGCTACCCCTGCCCCGTCCCCCCGAGAAGCCCCGTCCTCCTGGGCTGTCCCTGCCCCGTCCCCCCGAGAAGCCCCTGCCCCGTCCTCCTGGGCTGTCCCTGCCCCGTCCCCCCGAGCTGCCCCTGCCCCGTCCTCCTGGGCCATCCCTGTCCCCCGAGCCGCCTCTGCCCCGTCCTCCCGAGCTGCCTCTGCCCCGTCCTCCCGAGCTGCCCCTGCCCCGTCCTCCTGGGCTGTCCCTGTCCCCCGAGCTGCCCCTGCCCCGTCCTCCTGGGCCGTCCCTGCCCCGTCCCCCCGAGCCACCTCTGCCCCGTCCTCCCGGGCCGTCCCTGCCCCGTCCCCCCGAGCCACCCCTGCCCCGTCCGCGGCTCGAAGGCCTGTCCGGGTCTCGCAGTCGAATCTTCTTGGCGGGGAACATGTCTGAAGGAAAAAACAAAACGGCGCATCAGTCATCTGACAAAAGATCAAACAGGCGAGACCGGAGATGTCAGTAGGAAAATGTAGAAAATCTAGTGGCTTCATTTGATTTCCAAGTTTGTCTGAGGGAAGCAACAGTTGCGATTGGAGGAAGATGAATGCAGTCAGAAAATAAATGATGTCATCAGTGTCATTCAGACGATGGATCACTCATGTTATCATCATACAGCATTTTAATAAGTCAGCCATCGAGTTCCCTTTACACAGCAGAGAATAGGCATGCCCCGACCGATCGGCCAGCGATCGGTATCGGCCGATATTCACTAAAATAGCTGGATCAGGTATCGGTTATAGATATAGGCAATAAAATGTTATCCGAATATAAATGAGAAAAGATATCCAGTGTAAACTAAAGAAATTAGTCTGTATGCCCCATCAGTTCTATTATAAGTTACAATAAATATAGGAAATTCTTCTTCTTGGGAAGCAGTTGTGATTGGAGGATTGAGAAATTAGGGTTTGAGATGGGTACATTTTATAGTCATCTCTCCTTCAAAATTAATGGAAGCAGATACAGAGTGGCTAGTTTAGGCGTTGGCCAAAAACACCTTTCCTGGAGTTTTAAGCCCGGCTCTGTAATACGCTTCCATTCATTTGTGCTAAACTAGGCTAGCTTGGAGCCAGATAGCTGGCTACTGAACACAGGAAATTGGTATCAATCTTCTTGTCCGACTCTGGACAAGACGAAGCGCACTTCCCACAATGTTGGTGTGTTCCTTTTATCTCCCGACAGCCGGGATGGGCCATAAAAAATTAATAGCTGTGCAAATAAAATTTGAATACCTTTTAAGGCCTTAAATTGAGAATTTTACTTTTTAATACCCCGCAGATACCCTGAAATAAACACAATTAACCCCCCCCCCCCCCCCCAGTTCAGCCCTACTACCGTCCCAATGTCAAGGCAGCACCAGTTGAGTAACTCACCTTCGTCAGGCTCCTGGCCCACAGCTTCTCTGTAGTACTCCTCCTCGTCATCAGACTCCACCTTTGCAGCCTGGCGCTCCAGCATGCCGGGGTGCTCCACCTCGGGGTCCACCTCCTCATCGTCCTCCACGCGCTTCCTCTTGATGCCCAACAGGCTGTTTCTCCTAAAGATGAGGTAAGACATTCCTTTATTGATCCCCTTGGGGAAATTCAGACGTCATAACAGGATGGGGTCTGAACTATTCCTCCCATATTTCGTTTTTAATCTTTTCAACAATTTTACATGACTTCCTTGAAACTGTGGAACACATCTGTAGTTTTTTTTTTCTTCTTTCAAATGAAATTAATTGTTTGCCATCTTTAAATCAAGTACTACCGTGTAATCTATCCTTCCAACGTATAAGCTGTTCTGGGAATGGGTTCCGCCCAGTCGTTAATATGCATAAACTGTTGGCGGTCGTTATATCCATCGATGGTGGCTGCAATTTTGAATGGCTTCTTGTCACAGCTGAACTGCACCAAGTACAGGTGTCAGATTTTCACAATAGGAGACTTTTAGGATAAAATAAGATATTCCTTTATTGATCCCCTTGGGGAAATTCAGGCATCATAGCAGCATGGGGGATATATAATTTTCTCCATTAGACTATTACAACTTGTGTAAAGAATTTAGAAAATCTAGTGGCTTCATTTGATTTCCAAGTTTGTCTGAGGGAAGCAACAGTTGCGATTGGAGGAAGATAAATGCTGTCAGAAAAATAAATGATGTCATCAGTGTCATTCAGACGATGGATCACTCATGTTATCATCATACAGCATTTTAATAAGTGAGCCATCGAGTTCCCTTAACACAGCAGAGACAAATGTTGAGAATAGGTGGAAAGGAATCTTACAGGTATCGGCAGGGTAATAGTGGAGACATAAATATAGGCAATAAAATGTTATCTGAATATAAATATACAGTGTAAACAAAAGAAAGATGAGTCTGTATGCCCCATCAGTTATATTATATGTTACAATAAATATAGGAAAAAGAATATGAAGATAATACACTATGAGTAAGAGTAAACCATGTACACAAGGTGCAGTAAACACAAGGCACCCTAACTGGCACGATATACGCCATACGTTGTAGTCCGTGCAGGTTTAAGAATCAGACATACTTAGTGGTCAGACATTCCTAATAGTTCTAGATTTAAAAAAGAAAGCGGGACAGGCAGCAGAACTCAGTTACACAGCATCAGGAAAAACGAGGGGGTCCACGGGGGGAGAAACGTGGTTCCGACGAGGCTCTTACTTGTTCTCCTCGCGTCTCTCCAGCTTCTGGGCCACGTCAGCCTCCTGCTTCCTCCGGCGCGCCTCCTTGGCCTTCAGCTGGGCCTCCTTCCTGGCCAGGATCTCCTGGATCTCCTCCTCCGTCTTGGTGACTGGGAACAGAGCACAGGGAGAGCTACTGAGGCCAGGTTCACAGGGAGAGCTACTGGGGCCAGGTTCACAGGGAGAGCTACTGGGGCCAGGTTCACAGGGAGAGCTACTGGGGCCAGGTTCACAGGGAGAGCTACTGGGGCCAGGTTCACAGGGAGAGCTACTGAGGCCAGGTTCACAGGGGGAGCTACTGAGGCCAGGTTCACAGGGGGAGCTACTGAGGCCAGGTTCACAGGGAGAGCTACTGAGGCCAAGTTCACAGGGGGAGCTACTGAGGCCAGGTTCCCACCACTGTGGTCGCTACACCAGTCAGCAATTCGATGCGGTTGAGATCACAGAAGTTAAAATATAATTTTTTATATATTAAATCATGATTTTGGCCACCACAATTAAACAGGATATGCTGCGACTTATAATTATTTTCATAATAAAATGCACTGCCCTTTATTTATGCCTACTGCAGGGATTAAAGCAAAAAAATATCTCCTGACTGAATGTAAAAAAATTTGAATCCCCAGTGTTTCCCACAGGATTTAGTGAGACTGGTGGTGGGTGAACCTCTGCCCCTCCAGAGGGGTCCGGGGGCATGCCCCTAAGGATTTTTATTTAATTTGTTTACGTTTTAAAGTTAAATGCATCAATCTGGTGCACTTTGAGAGCAAAATTAAGAGGCTAGATCTATGATGATCTTTGTGCTCAAAACACAAAATCGACTAGACACTAGAGCATACATTTGAGCCATCAAAGAAATTAAGCAAAAGTGGTTGCCTGTGTTGAACTAGTTTATTTTTTTAGAAGAAAAAAAAATAGACTGGATTACTATTACGACTACTACCAGTGCCAATACTACTGAAACATCCCTATTGGCAAACTTTATATTAAAAAAAAGAAAAAAAAAGTAAAAAAAAAAAGTACCCTTTTTTTTTTATATCAATAAAAATATTATATACATATAATCAAATAGACGGAAACCGTCTCAAGACGGAACGCTTTAATGCCTGCTACTGACACGTAATGGTCCATTCTCACCCAAGTCTAGCAGCACTGCTGCGTTCAATTAATTTCCGATAGCATGCGTGACCACTAATTAACACAAATATAAATGTACTGAATGGTTCTTATTTATACATAAATCAGATATATATATATATTTTTACAGATACCCGATCCAGCTATTTTACTGATATCGGCGGCCGATACCGATACCAATATCGGAGCATCCCTAATAATTTTCTCCATTAGACTATTACAACTTGTGTAAAGAATTTAGAAAATCTAGTGACATCATTTGATTTCCAAGTTTGTCTGAGGGAAGCAACAGTTGCGATTGGAGGAAGATAAATGCCGTCAGAAAATAAATGATGTCATCAGTGTCATTCAGACGATGGATCACTCATGTTATCATCATACAGCATTTTAATAAGTCAGCCATCGAGTTCCCTTAAAGGATAACTCCACTTTTTTTTTTAAATTCGCTTATTTAACATCTTCCCTGGAGTTAGACAAGAAGATGCATACCTTTTTTGTCTCCGTGCGTGCATTTTAGCTTTGGGAATAGACGCTCCGTTAGCATAGCTTAGCTTCATCACTGGAAGTGGGGGAGGACAGTAGCCTTACAGTGCCTTACAGTGTATTGCAAGGTCTGACATTGACCAAACTTGATATGCATGACCTTGGTGGGCTCTAGGTCAACTCCTGAAAAGGGGGTCAATGTCAGACCTTGCAATCAAAAGTTAGGGGCGCTCTGAAATTATGGCAAGGGTTATTAGCCCCCTAACTTTTGATTGCAAAGTCTGACATTGACCCCCTTTTCAGGAGTTGACCTAGAGCCCACCAAGGTCATGCATATCAAGTTTGGTCAATGTCAGACCTTGCAATACACTGTAAGGCACTGTAAGGCTACTGTCCTCCCCCACTTCCAGTGATGAAGCTAAGCTATGCTAACGGAGCGTCTATTCCCAAAGCTAAAATGCACGCACAGAGACAAAAAAGGTATGCATCTTCTTGTCTAACTCCAGGGAAGATGTTAAATAAGCTAATTAAAAAAAAAAGTGGAGTTATCCTTTAACACAGCAGAGACAAATGTTGAGAATAGGTGGAAAGGAATCTTACAGGTATCGGCAGGGTAATATATATCGGCAATTAAACAATTAAACAGTTTAAACAATTAAACAGTTTAAACAATTAAACTGCAACGTATAATTATTTTCATAATAAAAACACACTGCCCTTTATTTATGCCTACAGACACGTAATGGTCCATTCTCACCCAAGTCTAGCAGCACTGCTGCGTTCAATTCATAGCATGTGTAGCATTGAGGTCATTTGGAACCAATTGAAACCAGCCGTCCTGCTAGACTTGGCTGGGGGCGGTCAGACCGGCCCTCGAGGCAGCAACAAAGGATCTCGGCTGCCGTTCCTTTTCGGAGGCTCCTTGTGTGGAAAGCAGACCGCTAGATGAGTCACTCGCATCATTCTCAATCATCCCGAGTCGTATAGCAGGGTGGTGGTTCTCTTAACCACATGTGAAAAAGCAGAACCACAGTTGGGGACCAACAAGAGTCCTCAGGGTAGCCCAACTACACTTTAATGAACAGGCATGACCGAAGTCATCCGACATGCACTGTACGTGAAGAACGGACGTCATGTACTGTACATCTGAAGAACGGACGTCATGTACTGTACATCTGAAGAACGGATGATGTAAAGACGGGTCTACTCACTGACGGCGTGGTAGAGAATGTCGCCGTCTCCCATGCCCTCCTGGATTTTCACCAGCTGCAGTGTCAGGCGAGGACCAATCTGAGGACAACAAGACAACTTACTTTCATCCAACGTGAGCCGATGGTTGTACACAAGTGGCAATTAGGAAAATGCCACCTTACTGGTGTAAGGACGCCAAAAGAAACCCGCTCTTAAGCGCCTCAGCCAATTACCACGAGGAACGGAACCGTCGCCTCACAGACTACACTAAATTCTGCCTTCCATTCCCCTTGTGCTGTGGGTTAAAAAATAAAAATAAAAAACATTTCCAGTATAATGAGAACAAAAGCCAGATTGTAATTAAAAAATGTTTGTTGTAAAATACTCGAGAACACAAGGCGAGGCGCCGGGAAGGTCAAAGGACGGGTCAGAAAGCGTTTACTTGAAGATTCGTCACAGGATTTCAGAAGACTATACTCTCATCACGCCCGTCCACCATCTCACAGGCAACCAGTGGAGCCGCCTGGGGAACACAGAACGTACCGTGTGCCCCACAGACCACTACACCAAATTCTGCCTCCATTCCCCTTGCGTCTTGTTAAAAAAAATAAAAAATAAAACACCCATTCCAGTATAATGACCGAGCACATCTGTCTGGAGAAGTAACACCTCCAGACAGCGGGATTAGCGGATGGCCGTGTCAATATTACATCACAAAACAAAGTCAATTTCGAGACGGCTGTTGGGCCACATGATTACCTCAGTCAGGCGTACGGCACTCTGCTGCGACGCCATGTTGCCACGACCCGCGTAGACCTGGGGAAGCTCCGTGATGTTGTGCTCTCCGTCCTGCTCCGCCTCGCTCTCCGATAAGTTAGCTCCTCTGAGAAACAAGTCGTTACCGTTAAGAGAAGAGTTGCTTATCAACAGGCAGTTCACTTTTGTCAGTTAAAAACAAAGTGTGGGTCTGGATGTCTGGACATGGGGCTGAACCAACAACATAAACGTGGGTCTCTGAATGTCTGGACGTTAAGGCTCGATCAGTGCGTTTACTTTGGACTTGCATCACTGAACAATCAAGTCAAAATCTCGTCATCATCTGAGCCTTAGTGGTTTTGCTGGAAATTATAAAAGGACATTAAGAATGTCTTACTTCATCAGTAGTTCACTAATGTCCTCAAATTTGCTCATGTTGGGGAACTTCTCCTGCATCAGCTTCTTCACGCCGCGACTCATTCCCACAGGAACGACCTTCAGGCTGCTGCATGGAGAGAGCAAGGCAGGGGTAGAGGTGAGTGTGGGGCTGAACAGACAGATAAGTGTGGGTATGGATGTGGGGCTGAACCAATGACTGATATGTGTGGGTCTGGATGTGGGGCTGAACAGACCGATACGTGTGGGTTTGGATGTGGGTCTGAACAGACAGATACGTGTGGGTCTGGCTGTGGGTCTGAACAGACCGATACGTGTGGGTCTGGCTGTGGGTCTGAACAGACCGATACGTGTGGGTCTGGCTGTGGGTCTGAACAGACCGATACGTGTGGGTTTGGATGTCTGGAGTGGACGTGAGGCTCATCAGTGCGTTTACTTTGGACTTGCATCACTGAACAGTCAAGTCAAAATCTCGTCATCATCTTGAGCCTTGGCAGTTTTGCCGGTTGCTCTACTCTCATCAGAAAAGCACCGGGAGGGATAAACTACGAGGAAGTGAAAGAAATACTTACTAATGTCGAAATTCTATCTCCTCCGTCTCTGGGTTGTAGTTTAGCAGAATGCACCTCTTGATGTTATTGAGGCTCACCTGGGGGGGGGGGGGAACGACAAAAGCCAGATTGTAATTTCAAAACTTTGGTTGTAAAATACTCGAGAACGCAAGGCGAGGCGCCGGAAAGGTCAAAGGACGGGTCAGAAAGCGTTTACTTGAAGATTCGTCACAGGATTTCAGAAGACTATACTCTCATCACGCCGGTCCACCCTCTCACAAGCAACCAGTGTCTGGGGACAACGGAACGTACCTTGTGCACATTGATGGAGGGGAACATGTTCTGAAACATGGTGGCCATGAGTTTGACCTGCATGCCGTCCGAGGCAAAGTTGTTGAGGATGAGCAGGGGATGGTGCGTGAACTGCTGCTCGTGCATCCTGTGCCTCTTCAGGGATGAAACCACGTCTTTGATAAGAGTGTACTGGAGGGGGAGAAAGAAAGACAGGCTTATGAGCATTGGTGGGAAATAGTGTGGATCTGGATGTCTGGACATGGGGCAGATAACGGTGGGTCTGGAATCTGGATGTGGGTCTGAATGTGTGGACGTGAGGCTCATCAGTGCGTTTACTTTGGACTTGCATCACTGAACAGTCAAGTCAAAATCTTGTCATCATCTGAGCCTTAGTGGTTTTGCTGGACATTTTTTGAAAGACAAAGAAATTCTTACTAATGTCGAAATGATCTAGTGGACTAAACTGGAAAATAAAATCGTACTCAAGGTTTTACGTTGAGTAAAAGTTTAAATTTGATTCTTTGAGACCCATTAAAAGTGTCTACCACAGTCAAAATGGGAAAAGTAACACCCGATCCCCACCCATCAGTTTCCCACCCCCTAATACGGCCAATGTGTATTAGTACGGACGACCAGCTAAACTGAAAGCAAATGTGGAGCGCTGGGCTCGAACAGGCGAGCCCAGCGTCTCCAGATTTCGTGGTGAGCGCCTTGCCCACTACGCCACGTAGTCGCTGAATAAATAGATATTTTAAACTGAATTGTGACCAAGAATCGCTGCACCTCTTTACCTTAATCACTCTGAAGTGAAGCGTGGGTCCTTTGGGAAGTCGAGCCAGTCTCTGAGAGGGGGGGAACAGTACATTAGTGACTATTTGAAACTTTAATATAGTTGATTTACATAATGCCGTTTTCAGTTACTTTCATAACATGACACCAGGATTTAAAAGGTCATCCGTCAGAGATTATATCTAGGTTTATATTTTGTCTTTAGATAAGATGCAAATGTATTGTCATTATATATAGCACAATGGAAATGAGTTTGTCATCCAACCAGAGTGCAAATGTAACAGTAAAGTGCAATAGTATTATACAATGTACAAGTGATTAAACTGGGCATAAAATATATAAATGTGTACTACTGAGTATTACTCGGCGAGTAATAGTGCTAATCAGATGTTTGTACAGAGTTGTACAGTGATACAGGTATAAAGACACTATGGTAGTAAGTCATACTGGCCAGCAGCGTAACTAGTATGAGTAGGGATAGTATCTACCGATATGGAAAAAGGAATCCATCTTATATAGCGCTTTTACAGGTGCTCAAAGACGCTTTACATGGGTAGGAGACAAAACTATGGCAAAAAAAAAAAAAAAAAAACTAATACATGACAAAATAAAACCGACAGAATTAGAGGTAAAAAGCAAGATTGAAAAGGTGGGTTTTGAGGGCTGATTTAAAAGATGTCAGGGTGTTTGCATCACGGATATGGCTGGGGAGGGCATTCCAGAGGGAGGGGGCAGCAGCAGCAGCAAAGGCCCTGTCGCCCCAGGTCCGGAGCCTGGTCGTGGGAGGTGGTAGGAGGTTGGCATCTGCAGACCTAAGGCGACGGGTGGGCGTGTGACGGTGGAGGAGGTCGGACCGGTAGGGAGGGGCAAGTTTGTTGAGGGCTTTAAATGTGATGAGTAGTATTTAAATTGTATCCTGTATTTGATTGGAGGCCAGTGGATTATATGCAGCTATATATACACGGCAAGAATAAATATATATACACAGCATTTTTCTACATGCCATCATGCAGTGTTGTATGTATGGGTTATATGCAGGTGTATAAGTAAGTATATAGAAGAATTATATGAAAGTATATTCAGACATATGGATAAATACACATGTTGGGACAATCTCACCATGCTGATACTGCCGGGAGTTTTGCTGAAGATCATGAAGTGGCTGACCCCCAGCGGTCCTGCTATAGACACAAAGTCCTTCAGAACGTTCTTTTTCCGGACCTGGCAAACAAGAAATGAAATAAGATCAGCGTCTGCTGGCATGTACAGATTAGCATGTACAGATTAGCATGAGGGTCGGGCCAATCTCTCCCATCAGTCTTTCGAAGGCGAAGCGATGTTAGTAGATGTGGTTCCAAAGCTCCGACGATGCTACGTTACAAGCCACAGTGTTTGCCAAATGGCTCATTCACTTGAGAACAGCATCCTAGACCCGCTTGCCGTCACCCGTCACTCAATTGCACCACTCGTGAATATTATGATCTCCACCCACAGAGCAGTTCGTCAGCTCTAAAGGATAATCTGATTATATCCATAAAAACTATTTACATTTTACAAAAAATACTAAGACTTAGCAAAATACCAGTCAAACCAAATTCAAACACGTATTATTTTTTTCTGCCATGTTATTTAAATTTGGGACAAAGTACAGAAACTGTTTGCTAGGCCTCAGTCAGTGTTATTTTTTTTCCTTTCTGGAGACGGACAGAGGGAGGGGATAGTAATTGAGGAGAGATGGAGGGGAGGAGACAGGAGGGAAGCACAAGAGGGTTGAAAGACGAGAAAAGGAGTATTAGTCATCACCAATGAGGGTTTAGCAGTTTGGTGATCATTATCCTATCTGGATCATATTGTGATGAACTGAAATCATATCATTGCACAATTATGTCAACTTCTCTATCACACTACTCTGTACAGACATTTCACCAGCATTCATCTGTCGCATCACTGATTGAGATTAGTCAGCCATAGTAAATCGCCGCCATCTCACCCACAGTGATGACCTCACTATTCCTTTCTACGACAACTCACCCAGTCACTGACCAGACCAAGCAAGTGCTTTTTTGAAAGGGGGGCCTCTTGAGTGTTAACGCTTCCTTTGGTCAAACCGTCTTCCAATTGGCTGCTCCCAGCAGTTAACACTTTGGTTGCCTAAGGTTAAATTAATGATATACCATAGATTGCCAGCGCTATTTGTCTATGGAGAAAGTCCCCTTATTTGCAGGGCTATAACTTTTTTAATTCTATTGCTACATTGCCATTATTAGGGCCCATTCAAAGTCCTATATGTATTGTTCATTGTGTAGCAACGTTAAACTTTTTCATTCACATATTCATAGTAAAGTATGGTCTAATGTATAAGTATGTTTTCATCTCTTTCTGCAGCTTTCTCCAGAACGTGATATATAGCCCCAAATGCATTATATTGATGATGAAATACAGTTTGATGGCAATCAGCGCGATATAAAAAATTCCAACTAGACGTACTTCTAGAAGTTACTACACGTCATCTGATGTTGACCGGATGGGCGAGGGGGCGTTTATAATTCCGTGGGCAGCGTTATACCAATCATCTAATGTGGGTCAAATGTTGATAATATCAGTTATTATCGAAGACGGTAACGTTACACGCTGAAACTCACCCCAGTCTCCGCGCGCCGTTGGGCGATCATCGTCAAGTAGAAATTTTATCATTATGGGATATATTATTACCCGGTCCATCTCCAGCTTGTATAATGGTATATACGTCCAAATCATGTTGTTTATCGAGTTATTGGCAATCGATCGCTATGTAGAGTGACGAGCTAGAGTCACAGGACATGTACCGAGTGGCCGGAAGCAATACGGACGTCTAGCAAAACCTCTAGTGCGCTTCCTGTTAAGCGCTTGCGCCGATCGGCCACCAGATGGCGCTCCTGAACCGCCAGAGAGCTCAGTGGGTCCTGCTGGTGAATCTCAGGCCAGCGGAGGGACATTATGAATCCGATCGCAGATTTTTGAAATATTGATATAAAGACGACGTACAGCGTCCCCCGGCAACTTTAGCATGGCCAGCAAAGACGTCTAAAGACGCCCCCTGGCAGTCAAAGTGTTAAGTTGGAACGAGATGCAAAAAAAACGTTGCAGGACACACCTGGCTGCAACCCAGCATTTTAACTGTAATTTGGTTGTTTGTGTTTTATGCATTTCCCTCAACTCTCTGATGTACGTATTGTATCGTCTGTCTCTTTTGGATTACATTTTGTTTGGTCTCCTTTCCCATTACCCTTCGGGGGGCCTTTTTGTCCTCTCACCAGGCTGTCATTGTAAAAAAAAAATCTTAATCGACCTGCCTTGTAAAGGTTCAAAAAATACAAAATAAATCCAGTTTAAAGGAACACTCCAACATTTTGGTAAATTAGCTTTATTTGTCATCTACCCTGGAGTTAGACAAGATAGATGCACACCTTTTTCTTCTCTGTGCATGCAGTAGGAAGACGTTGGGAACTAGGCTAATGGAGGAACCTACTTCCAGTGACTGACGCTGAGCTAGGCTAACGTTGCGGCTGTTCCCTAAGCCTACTGCATGCACAGAGAAGAAAAAGGTATGCATCTTCTTGTAGATAATAATGGCAAATAAGCGAATTTACCAAAAATTTTGGGAGTTTTCCTTTAACGTTACATAGCTAGGAAACACGTGATGTTAAAGACAGACCCACCTTCAGGGACTCGGCGGTGAAGGGCTCCATGACGCGCCGCATGTCCTGAACCAGTTGGGCGATGTTCTTCCCGACCTGCCCGCGGTTAAACACGAAGGAGTGCGGGACGCCGCCATAGCCCTCCTCGGCACACTGGTTGGCACTGATCCGGGACTTCTTCTGGCTTTTGGTCTGAAAGCAAAGCAAAACAAATCCAAGAATAAATGTATAGATGTAGCAGTACTGTATGTCATAATATCGGTTATGATGAATTGGAGAGGTAGACCCTGATGTAAACAAGACGAAAGTCTTTCTCTGGTCTGCATCCCCTTAACAAGTGTGTATTGAGCTGTACTGTACCCATTCTGCACTGTGTTAATAAAGTTTTCAATCAATCGTTACTAGCACGCGGTACCCTCGTGCCACCGAATACAGTGGCACTGGTACGGATCTGTTATTTGCGCAACTTACTCACAAAACCGTACATCTGGTTTTATATACATTAAATGCAGTTAATCATTAGAACAATTCGGCGTCGATGAGCGTCAAGTTAATGAGCCAACTTCAATCGTTATCAGACGTTACTCGTCACACACCGTCAAAGCTGTGTCAACTAGCTTAACGTGAGCTCGTTTCAACTAGCATTTAATGATTATTACATGATTCGATCGAACCGATTGCTTACCTTTTCCTTCCCCATTATCCTGGGAAGATGTTGAATCGATTCAACGAAACAATAAATATATAAAATGTATTTTCAATTCAACATAGTTTCCAGTTTCCACCACGGCGCTGACGGTGGCCAGCCCTGCTGCACGCTGCTGCTGCTCCCTCCTCCGACGGTACTGGGTGAAGGACTGCGCGCGCACGCACCACGTGTCGCCAGTCAGAGGAGTGTCACATCCCAATAAGTCCGTATCCTTCAAACGTCTTTCTATAGTTCCTAGCATGAGACTGATTGATTGATTGATTGATTGATTGATTGATTGATTGATTGATTGAAAATTGTATTAACAGATTGCAGAATGGGTACAATACACAGTACGGCTAAATACACACAATTGTTAAGGGGATGCAGACCAGAGAAAGACTTTCGTCTTGTTTACATCAGGGTCCCCCATTTTCAATTCATCATAAGATGATGATGATTAGTTTATTGTTTATTTTATGACATACATGACATACAGATAGACAGTACTGCTACATCTATACATTTATGACATACCAGATTTACAAATACAGTACTGTTTTTGATACAAGAAGAGTCTAAAAAAGAGTATATATACATTGATTGATTGATTGATTGATTGAAAACTTTATTAACAGATTGCAGAATGGGTACAATACAGTACAGTGGTTCGGTGGGTGGGGGGCGGGGGGGGTTGGGCAGGAGGGGTGGGGGGGGGAACACTGTACAGCTGTACAAGCAAAACTGTACATTGGAATATTGACAACCATACTTGGTCATTTACTGTACATTGGAGGGGGTTGGGTTAGGACAGTGCTTCTCAAACTTTTTCTGTCAGGCCCCCCTTTGGCGGACCAAAATATCTTGGGCCCCCCCCCCCCCCCCCCCCTCGCCCCAACAAAATAGTCATGAAATGGGCCATGTTTAAATTTATTGAAATAACACCAATATCGTGACCTTTCAAATTGACAACACCTTCCCTCGCGAGAGCCACCTTGCCTCGCTGTGAAACAGCACTGCAGAATGGTCAGCTCCCATCTCCTCACACAGCGCAGAGAACAGGTGCGCTTTCAGGGGTCGGGTTTTGATGAAATTTACCACGTTTATAACTTCTGTCAAAACCTCATTCAGCTCAGGGCTAAGCTGTCTTGACGCTGGCGCCTCTCTGTGAATTTACAGTGCGTCCATTGCGCGTTTGGCGAGACCCCCTTGATGAGCACCTGTAGCCCCCTCCTTTTCCCTGCCATGGCCTGCGCACCGTCAGAGCAAAAGCCCACACAGTTCTCCCATTTCAGTCCATGTTCTGTCAGGTAACTGTCAATAATTTTGAAGAGCTCATCAGCTGTCGCTCTGTTTTTGACATATTTGCAAAACAGCAGATCTTCACTCAGTGACTGGGAATTTACAAAGCGAACATAGGAAATAAGCAAACAGTCTTTATTGCTGTCAGTCTTTGACAAGGCAACACGCATGTCATCCTCAAGGCTCAACTTGGCCCTATATTTTGTTTTCAGAGCTGTCATGGATGAAAAGCCAGCTTCACACAGATATGTGGTGCTGAATGGTATCAACACCTTAACTGCTGAATCATGAGATACTTGGTACTCAGCACCACACTCTGAAACTAGCTCTCCAGGTGGTATCAGATGAGATTTCAATGAGTTCTTCCAAGAGTTTGGATGGAAATGTGTCAGGAAGCTTTGTCTCAATGTTGTCTGTAAAGTTTTTTTTTATCGAGAGTAACTTGGTGATCCTTTTCTGTGTTTTATTAAATAATGATTTTCAGATTTTGAGAAATGGTCAAACTTATCCAAATATGGTATTTTCATGGAGAACAGTGCAGCTGCAACAGATAGCACTTTAGTGATAATTTTCTGTAATAAAAAAAAAAAAAAAAAAAATTTAAATCTCAAGGCCCCCCCTGTCATGCCTCTGCGCGCCCCCCACTTTGAGAAACACTGGGTTAGGACATTTACAGGGGCCAGTTTCGAATTGCAGTCTCTCGTAGGTGCTCTTTGAGAGTGGTTTTGAAAGTGGGTAGTGATTCACATTCCTTTACAGCTGTGGGTAGGGCGTTCCACATTGATGTGGCATAATTGCGAAACGTGTTTAGTCCCTTGTTTGAGCCGAATCTGGGTTTAACATGATTTGTGGAGCTCCCTCTGGTGTTGTGATCGTGGTATTCACTGACCTTTGGGAAGTATTTTGACATGTACATGGGTACCTTAGTCGTGTAATGTATCTTGAAGACCAGGTCCATTCCAATGTACAGTGTACAGTGTCCCCCCCCCCCCACCCCACCCACCCAACCACCTCCAATGTACAGTTCCCCCCCCACCCACCCAACCCCACCCCACCCACCCAACCTCCTCCAATGTACAGTTTCTACGTCAAATGTATATACTCTCTTTTCTGGACTCTTTTTGTATCACAAACAGTACTGTATTTGCAAATCTGGTATGTCATAAATGTATAGATGTAGCAGTACTGTCTATCTGTATGTCGTGTGTGTCATATATGTTATGATGAATTGAAAATGGGGGACCCTGATGTAAACAAGACAAAAGTCTTTCTCTGGGCTGCATCCCCTTAACAATTGTATGTATTGAGCTGTACTGTACTGTACCCATTCTGCAATCTGTTAATAAAGTTTTCAATCAATCAATCAAACTCATTGAACACTGGTGTGCAAAATGGAAAACACTATAGTATGTATTTATAGCTTCTATAGCTTTATCAGTAGCAACTTACAAGTTCTGTACGACAAGTCATCAGGAAGGGCACAACTCTATCAGCTGAGTAACAATGTTCATCAAAGTGTTGAGTGCTACAGTGTAGGTTAGTATATTAGGAAGTGCATGACAGTAAGGTTAGTTAGGGTTAGATTTTTTTTCCTTATTTTTTTTCATTTCATTTCATCCCTCAGTCAGGAGTCAGAAGGAGAAAAATGATTCTCCCCTCCTTAGACGACCTGGTGGTCCGAGGCTCCCCCAGGAGCACCATATCGATACCGAACTTAGCACGGACACCCGTTCGACACAGGCCGCTACAGCGCAGAACCCCCTAGCTCACTCGAACCGCCAACCTCTGCCTCCCAGTGACTTGGATAACAGGCACGCGCCACCACGCCCGGCGAGTTCTTCAATAGCTGGTGACGGTAATAAGCAGTCTGTTTCAGATTCAGATTCAGATTCCTTTATTGAGCCATTTGTGTAAAACACATTGGTAATTGTTGCAGCAATACAGTGTATGCATTTTTTCTTTTTTCACAGTAAACAAACACCAACACAGACAAGAAACGAAAACAGTGCAGTGGGGGATTAATCAATAAAATACATATATATATATATATAAAGTGAAGTGTGCAGAGATCCAGTACGGACTAGTGCAGTGCAGTCAATGTCATTTAGCCAGTGTCACTTGGGGGCAGGGGGGGGGGGGGCCTGAGGCATTGATCAGCCTGGCGGCTGAGGGGAAGAAGCTCAGTCTGTGTCGAGCTTTCACAGCCTTTGGGATCCTCAGCCTTCTCCCAGAGGGGAGCAGGGTGAAGAGGCTGTGACCGGGGTGGGATGGGTCGGCCATGATCTTTCTCGCCCTCTTCAGCGCCCTGGAGTCGTGCAGGGACCTGAGGGAGGGCAGGGGACAGCCGATCACCCTCTCCGCGGAGCGAATCACCCGCTGCAGCTTGGCAAGATCTTTTGCCGCTGCAGCAGGGAACCAGGAGATGATGGAGTGGGTGAGGATGGACTCAATGATGGCCGTGTAGAATTGGGCCATCATGGTCCTCGGCAGTTTATACTTCTTCAACTGCCGGAGGAAGAACATCCTCCCCTGGGCCTTCTTGAGCAGGCCCGTGATGTTAAGCTCCCACTTCAAATCCCGGGAGATGGTCATGCCGAGGAATCGGCATGACTCCACGGAGGTCACCTGAGTGCCTCCCAGTATGATGGGAGGGGGCAGGGCTGCTTTCTTCCTGAAATCCACTACCATCTCCACTGTCTTTTGAGCGTTGAGCTCCAGGTTGTTGCAGCTGCACCAGCTCTGCAGCCTCTCGATCTCCCTCCTGTAGGCCGACTCATCCCCCCTGGAGATGAGACCCACCAGGGTGGTGTCGTCAGCGAATTTCAGGAGTTTGACCGAGGGGTGTAGAGAGGCACAGCTGTTTGTGTACAGGGAGAACAGTAGTGGGGATAGAACGCAGCCCTGCGGGGAACCGGTGCTGGTGGACCTAGAGCTGGAAATGCTCTTCCCCAGCCTCACCCGCTGAGACCTGTTGGACAGGAAGTCGGTAATCCACCTGCGAGTGGAGGCCGGCACCTGCAGCAGGGATAGCTGGTGCTCCAGGATGGGTGGAAGGATGGTGTTGAAGGCCGAGCTGAAGTCCACATACAGGATCCTGACATAGTTGCCCGCGTAGTCCAGATGTTCCAGCGTGTAGTGCAGAGCCATGTTCACAGCATCCTCTGTGGATCTGTTGGCTCTGTACGCGAACTGCAGCGGGTCCAGCACAGGATCTGTGATGAGCTTCAGGTGGGCCAGGACAAAGCGCTCCAGGACCTTCATGACCACAGAGGTCAGGGCGACAGGTCTGTAGTCATTAAGGCCCGTGACCTTGGCCTTCTTGGGGACGGGGATGATGGTTGAGGCCTTGAAGCATGCTGGGACGTGACACAGCTCCAGCGATGCATTAAAAATGGTGGTAAACACCGGTGCGAGCTGGTCAGCGCAGTGCTTCAGGGCAGAGGGGGAGACAGAGTCCGGGCCGGCCGCCTTCCGGGGATTCTGACTGGAAAACAGCCGTTTCACCTCTCTCATACTGACAGAGAGAGGGGGGGGGGGGGATGTGTGGGGGGGGGGGGCCCACTGGGGTGGGGGGATGGAGGTTGTGACCGAGTGGGTGAAGGAAGAGGGCGGGGGGGAACCTCTTTCTCAAACCTACAGTAAAATGTGTTTAGCTCGTTCGCCAGGGGGAGGTTATCAGGCGCCTGTGGTGACTTCGGCTTGTAGTTTGTAATGGTCTTGAGGCCTTTCCAAACGGAGGAGGAATTCCCCTCAGAGAGCTGCTGCCGCAGTTTCTCTGAGAAGCGAAGTTTCGCCTCCCTCACCTCTTTGGCGAACTTGTACTTGGCCTGCCTGAACCGATGAGGATCACCACTGAGCCTGGCCACCTCCTTCTCCGACCTCAGCCGCCTGAGTTGGGCTGAAAACCAGGGTTTGTTGTTGTTGTAGATCTTCCTAGTGCGGAGGGGGACACACACCTCCTCGCCGAGGCTGATGAAGGATGTCACAGTGTCAGTGTAGTCATCCAAGTTGTTACCAGCCTCAGGCCCCGCCCACTCAACAAAGTCCTGGTCACAGCCTGCCCTCTCCAGCCAGGCGCGGAGACATTCGCATGCCTCACTGGACCACACTCTGAAGCTCCGCACTACAGGTTTTGATTGTTTTAATCTCTGCCTGTAGCGAGGGATCAGGTGGATGAGATGATGATCACTGTTGCCCAGTGCAGCACGGGGGACAGAATGGTAGGCCTGCCGAATAGTACAGTAGCAGTGATCCAGAGTGTTCACTCCCCGAGTTGGGCAAGTGACTTGCTGCCTGTATTTAGGGAGAGACCGGCTCAGATGAGCCTGGTTAAAATCCCCCAATACAACAACAAAACTGTCCGGGTGGTTGCGTTCAACATTCGTCAGCTGTTCGGCTAGTGTGTCTGTGATGTCATATCTACAGGTGATCTTTTACAATTGTGTCGAATATTTTTTTTTGACTGGCCCACTGCTACTCATGACAACAGGATTTCTTTTCCGTGAAAAACGTGGCCTACAAATTTAAACTGTGGTTGCGTTGAAAAATATATTGAAACAAATTTGTAGTGATTAAAGGTCAAATGGAATGGCCTACAATGGACATCTTGCCATCCCCCTAACCTCTAAAAATGGACAAACCTGAAGATAATCAAGTCAAGTCAAGTCAAGTCAAGAGTTTTAATTGTCACGGCATACAAGTATACAATGAAATGCGGGTGGTCTTGCCCGCAACGATGTGCAATACAGTGGTACAACATATAATAGAATCCAATAAAAAAAAAACATTGTGCATAAACAGGTAACAGGTAACATGGTGTGACATCTCGGTATCTGTACATAGTTATTTACAGAGCATATATATAGGACATGCTAGGTAGCTTTGGTAGTGCAATACACTGTTCCTGTTATTCTAGTTTAAAGTGGCCTTTCCTTTTGGCCATAAGTGTGCGTGTGTGCGGCATGAGTGTGTGCCCGCTCATGTTAAAGTGTTAAGTGACTGCTAGTGTGTGAGCGTGCACCGCGTGCGTGTCGTGTGTGTGTTCATGTGTGTTTGTGTGTGGATAGTTCAGTGTTCTGTGGCACTCAATGTTCATTGTTCAGGGCTCTGATGGCCTGGGGGAAGAAGCTGAGCCTAAGCCGCTCTGTCCTAGTAGCTGGGGTTCGCAGGCGTCTGCCTGACCTCAGCAGCTGAAACAGGCTGTTATTGGGGTGGTGGGGGTCTTTCATTATTCTGCAGGCTCTGGATTTGCACATCTTGTTGTATAGAACCTGCAGGGGAGGTAGTGCAATACCCGTGGTATGCTCGGCTGAGCGCACCACTCTCTGTAGGGCCTTCTTGTCCTGTGCCGTGCTGTTTCCATACCAGGCAGTGATGTTTCCGGTCAGGATGCTCTCTACAGCTCCTGAGTAGAAGGACTGGAGTATCTTCCCCGATACTCTGAACTTCCTTAACTGTCTCAGGTGGTAGAGGCGCTGTTTCGCCTTCTTTACTACTGTGTCTATGTGTGTTGACCATGTCAGATCCTCTGAGATGTGGACCCCCAGGTACTTAAAGCTGCTCACCCTGTCCACGGTAGCCCCGTTAATCATCAGTGGTGTGTGTGTCTCCTGCTGTCCTCTCCTATAATCCACGATCAGCTCCTTGGTTTTACCAATGTTCAGGAGCAGGCTGTTGTCCTGGCACCAGCGTTCCAGTACCTCAACCTCCTCCCGGTAGGCCTTCTCGTCGTTGTCCGAGATCAGCCCCACCACCACCGTGTCGTCTGCGAACTTCACTATGGAGTTGGAGCTGAACTTGGCCACACAATCGTGTGTGTAGAGTGAGTACAGCAGGGGGCTCAGAACACAGCCCTGGGGGGACCCGATGCTCAGGGTGATGGTGTTGGAGGTCTGACTCCCCACCCTGACCGCCTGGGGTCTTTCGCTCAGAAAGTCCAGTACCCAGGCGCTCAGGGCGGAGCTCAGACCTAGCTCGATCAGCTTGTCCACCAGTCTGGTGGGGACTATGGTGTTGAACGCTGAGCTGTAGTCAATGAACAACAGTCTCACATAGCCCCCCTTCTGACGGTCAAGGTGCGAGAGGGTGCTGTGCAGTACCTGGGAGACCGCGTCGTCGGTGGACCTGTTTGTCCTGTATGCAAATTGCATAGGGTCCATATCACTGGGGAGGGAGGCACAAATGTGGTCCTCTCGAAACATTTCATGACCACAGAGGTGAGTGCCACCGGTCTGTAGTCATTTGGACATGTTGGGGAGGGTTTCTTCGGTACAGGGATGATGGTAGACATCTTGAAGCAGGCAGGGACCACTGACTCCGCCAGGGATTGATTAAATATGGCGGTGAACACTGGGGCCAGCTGGTTGGCACAGGACTTGAGTATGCGTCCTGTTATCCCATCTGGGCCAGCAGCCTTCCTGGTGTTCACCTGCATAAATGCTCTTCTCACACTGTGTTCCGACAACGAGAGAGCGTCCTCGCCCCCCCGCGGTTGCCCCCCCCCTCCACAACAGCCGGCGCGCCAGTGACGTCACTAGCCGGAGAGCCAGCAGCGCCACTGTCTACACCAAACCGAGCGTAGAAGGTGTTGAGCTTGTCCGCGAGCGAGGCGTCGTCGCTCCCCATTGGGGGGGTGCTGACTTTATAGTCAGTTATTGTCTTCAGTCCCTGCCATAATCCTCGTGTCGTTTTGTGCCATTTGTGTCTCCAGTTTGTCAGCATATGTCATCTTAGCAAGTTTAACAGCCTTGCGTAGAGTATAGACTGAAGCCTTATACTCCTCCATGTTTCCTGACTCTCTACCCAGGTTGTAGGCGGTGGTGCGAGACTACTACTTCCATAATTGCCATTGAAGTAATTCAGAAACAAGAGGGTTTGAACCGGCAGTAATAAGACTGCACCATCACCACAATTAGACATCCAGCCCATTGAGCTAGGTTACCAGTGACTTCTACAGCATATTTGTTCATTTACCTAGATTTGAAAGATACTGTTGTAGGCTATATGGTTGCAGACTTGTCAATATTCCCATCCCTGTCAGGAGTCAGAAGGAGAAACATTTAAACGTTCTTTCCTCAAGTTTCTTTCACAACTGTTTCACTTGTTTCTCCAGTAGGAGTAAGTCCATCAAGTGTTTTCTCCACAATTACACAGCATTGACTTGAAAAGGATAATTTTTTTTATAAAACACAGGTATTTAATATGATATCTTCAGGGAGAGTTCTGGAAAAGATTGGGTACCGCTGTATTGCCAAGGCTGCACTGCACTGTCTGTTCACAGGCACAATCCCTCTACTGCAGGGGTTCCCAAAGTGGGGGTCGCGGCCAGGCCAGTGTTTCTAGTTGCACCAGCGCAATAGTTAGATAACTTATGTGGGGAACAACCAGGAGATCACTGCAACTCACACAAGTTGGAGAACTATCTCTCTCTCTCTCTCTCTCTCTCTCTCTCTCTCTCTCTCTCTCTCTCTTGCTCTCACACACACACAAAGGGAGCCGCATGTGATTGGTGGAGGTGGGACCCTTACAAAAAACTGTTGTTGCTAATCATTGACACATGCTAGCCTGTAATAATCCCCCCCAGAAAAATTTACTTTGCATTTGATATATTGCAAATATATGCCATCACACACACTGGCATTTAAAGGGTTAGAATTATAAAATGAATATGTGGTGTTATGATCAGGGCTGAAGTTGAATAAAAGATTGTATTATTTTCAATCTGACATTACAAAAAAACAGAAAATCCATCAAAATCAGTGTTGTTGCTGTGATGATTCGGTGTTGGTGTGGACCCAATAGCAATCACAGGACGAGGGTAGAGAGACAGGCAGGACACAGCGGGATGTAGTTCAACAAAAGGCTTTACTTGTATTTTACACAAGGCTTAACTATAAAACAAAACAAGAATAGTACCTCAGCATAAACTGGCAGATTACACGATACCAAAAACCCGATAACAGGGTACAAACGTGGAGAGCACGGAAGGGTGCTGCGTGGAATCACAAACATTGATAAGATATGATATGATAACGAACCGACAGGGGAGTAACAGTGACACCACAGAATAACAATACATACAAATACAAGAGACAACACACTAGACCAGACCAGGAAACACAGTGGGCAACAACGACAACATCACAGAGAATACATTACACATTAAAGACATTTGGAGGATACACATATGAATTGCCATTAACAGAGGCAGTAGGGGGAGTAGGGGGAGTAGCGGGAAAAGTCCACTAGAGGGGGGTGCAGGGCAGGCTCTCTGAGGTGCAGAGCAGGATCCCTGGACTGGCGGGGGATCGAAGCCATGGACAGGCGGATCCTGACAGTACCCCCCCCTCGAAGGACGGCCTCCAGACGTACGTAACGGCACCCACGGGGGAGGCGGGGGGCCGGGACCCAGGGAAGTTGTGGGCGAACACAGGGAGAGCCTCGGGGAAAAGGCCAGGACGGACAGGATCAGGCTGGGGCAAGGGGCCGGAGAGGGGGCCGGAGCAGGGGAAACGGGGAACAGGATCAGCGGGAGCGGGGGCAAGAACGGGGGGCCGACGAGGGGAGCGGGGGTACGGAGGCAACAGCCCCGGAGTTGGGGCTGGGACCGGGGTCTCCACAGCAGCGGGACCCGGCGTTGGTCCCCGGGCAGGAGCCTCCCCACACTCGGAACCAGGCATAGACCCGGGCGCAGACCCCGACGTAGCCGGTGGAAGAGACGACCGGCCTGCTGCGTGTGGCCGCCGACATCGCCCCGACGTGGAAGCAGGCCCGGGTGAGGCGGCAGGACCAGGACGCTCCTCCAGAGGTGACTCGGCGTGGTAGGCCACACAAGGACGCTCCTCCTGGGTTGGCTCGACATAGTCCACTCAAGGACGCTCCGTTGACTCGGCGTAGTAGTCCTCCCAAGGACGCGCCCCCTGGGTTGCCTCTGCGTAGTAGTCCTCCCACCAGGGCGGCGAAGGGGACCTGTCGAGACGGGAACCCCGTCTCCTGGGGCTACGGCGTCGGGAGCCGCGCCTCGTCCTGGGGGCTCCACGGAAGGCACGACCAATCAGCGGGCATGGCGACGCCTGGTCTCCGGGAAACGCTCCTTGGAGCTCCATGTCAGCGGAGGAGGCAGCGCTGGCCGTGGCGGTCGTACTAGCAGTGAGGGCTAGTGGCAGAGGCTGTCCAGGTCTCCCTCGTCCTGCTTGCTGGGTCCAATTATGGTCGGTTCGTTCTGTGATGATTCGGTGTTGGTGTGGACCCAATAGCAATCACAGGACGAGGGTAGAGAGACAGGCAGGACACAACGGGATGTAGTTCAACAAAAGGCTTTACTTGTATTTTACACAAGGCTTAACTACAAAACAAAACAAGAATAGTACCTCAGCATAAGCTGGCAGATTACACAATACCAAAAACCCGATAACAGGGTACAAACGTGGAGAGCACGGAAGGGTGCTGCGTGGAATCACAAACATTGATAAGATATGATATGATAACAAACCGACAGGGGAGTAACAGGGAAGGACAGAATATATAGGAAGACTAATCACTAACAAGACACACCTGGACAAACACACAAGCTGACATTAACAGTGACACCACAGAATAACAATACATACAAATACAAGAGACAACACACTAGACCAGACCAGGAAACACAGTGGGCAACAACGACAACATCACAGAGAATACATTACACATTAAAGACATTTGGAGGATACACATATGAATTGCCATTAACAGAGGCAGTAGGGGGAGTAGGGGGAGTAGCGGGAAAAGTCCACTAGAGGGGGGTGCAGGGCAGGCTCTCTGAGGTGCAGAGCAGGATCCCTGGACTGGCGGGGGATCGAAGCCATGGACAGGCGGATCCTGACAGTACCCCCCCCTCGAAGGACGGCCTCCAGACGTACGTAACGGCACCCACGGGGGAGGCGGGGGGCCGGGACCCAGGGAAGTTGTGGGCGAACACAGGGAGAGCCTCGGGGAAAAGGCCAGGACGGACAGGATCAGGCTGGGGCAAGGGGCCGGAGAGGGGGCCGGAGCAGGGGAAACGGGGAACAGGATCAGCGGGAGCGGGGGCAAGAACGGGGGGCCGACGAGGGGAGCGGGGGTACGGAGGCAACAGCCCCGGAGTTGGGGCTGGGACCGGGGTCTCCACAGCAGCGGGACCCGGCGTTGGTCCCCGGGCAGGAGCCTCCCCACACTCGGAACCAGGCATAGACCCGGGCGCAGACCCCGACGTAGCCGGTGGAAGAGACGACCGGCCTGCTGCGTGTGGCCGCCGACATCGCCCCGACGTGGAAGCAGGCCCGGGTGAGGCGGCAGGACCAGGACGCTCCTCCAGAGGTGACTCGGCGTGGTAGGCCACACAAGGACGCTCCTCCTGGGTTGGCTCGACATAGTCCACTCAAGGACGCTCCGTTGACTCGGCGTAGTAGTCCTCCCAAGGACGCGCCCCCTGGGTTGCCTCTGCGTAGTAGTCCTCCCACCAGGGCGGCGAAGGGGACCTGTCGAGACGGGAACCCCGTCTCCTGGGGCTACGGCGTCGGGAGCCGCGCCTCGTCCTGGGGGCTCCACGGAAGGCACGACCAATCAGCGGGCATGGCGACGCCTGGTCTCCGGGAAACGCTCCTTGGAGCTCCATGTCAGCGGAGGAGGCAGCGCTGGCCGTGGCGGTCGTACTAGCAGTGAGGGCTAGTGGCAGAGGCTGTCCAGGTCTCCCTCGTCCTGCTTGCTGGGTCCAATTATGGTCGGTTCGTTCTGTGATGATTCGGTGTTGGTGTGGACCCAATAGCAATCACAGGACGAGGGTAGAGAGACAGGCAGGACACAACGGGATGTAGTTCAACAAAAGGCTTTACTTGTATTTTACACAAGGCTTAACTACAAAACAAAACAAGAATAGTACCTCAGCATAAGCTGGCAGATTACACAATACCAAAAACCCGATAACAGGGTACAAACGTGGAGAGCACGGAAGGGTGCTGCGTGGAATCACAAACATTGATAAGATATGATATGATAACAAACCGACAGGGGAGTAACAGGGAAGGACAGAATATATAGGAAGACTAATCACTAACAAGACACACCTGGACAAACACACAAGCTGACATTAACAGTGACACCACAGAATAACAATACATACAAATACAAGAGACAACACACTAGACCAGACCAGGAAACACAGTGGGCAACAACGACAACATCACGGAGAATACATTACACATTAAAGACATTTGGAGGATACACATATGAATTGCCATTAACAGAGGCAGTAGGGGGAGTAGGGGGAGTAGCGGGAAAAGTCCACTAGAGGGGGGTGCAGGGCAGGCTCTCTGAGGTGCAGGGCAGGATCCCTGGACTGGCGGGGGAACAAAGCCATGGACAGGCGGATCCTGACAGTTGCTAATCATACATATGCTAGCCTGTTTTTTAACAATAATTTGTGATGCCATCACAAACACTGGCATTTAAAGGGTACAAATAAAAAAATTCCTGCACCAGAATGCAGGAAATGAAGTCTTTGTAACAAGAAATTTCCTGGTGGGGGACCCCCAGACCCCCTGCTTAAAAAGTGGCCTGACTGGGGCTATATTTTGCACTATATTTCCTGGCCTGAATGATTTCCCCAGTCTGGCCCTGGTTAAAAGCCTCCAATGCTTATTTGTGTGTGTGCGTTTGAACGTGTGCATGTTTCAACCATACATTTCCATTTATAAAAAAAAAGAAAAAATTACATTTAAATTTTTAAAGATTTTCTTTACCTCTTATAATAGTGGGGGTCGCGGCTCTCTGACACTGTTATTTGGGGGTTGCGGCCTGAAATATTTGGGAGCCCCTTCTCTACTGGACAGCACGGGGGATTTGACCTGCTTCGTTTCCGACCTGGGCCGATTCTCCCCTCCTTAGACGAGCTGGTGGTCCAAGGCTCCCCCAGGAGCTACACCCGTTCAACACAGGCCGCTACAGCGCAGAACCCCCTAGCTCACTCTAACCGCCACCCTCTGCCTCCCAGTGCCTTGGATTGATTAATTTGAGGGAACAAAATACTTGAGGTAACTATTTTGAGGCCACAAAATATTTTTCTATTTTGAAGACACAAAATATTATTTTGAGGCCCAAAATTGATTAATTTGAGGTAACTAAATACATTTTAAGGTAACAAAATACTATTTTGAGGCCACGACATATTTTTTTCATTTTGCGTGGCAGCAATAAGCCTTTATAGCAAGCAGATTAGCTGGGCTAGCTAGCTAACATTAGCTGAACTGACATTAGCTTGATAGCTAACTAGCGAATAGCATCAGCTAGCTAACATTAGCTAATGTTCTTTGACACTATTATTACACCAACACCATGGAACTAATGACCAATTTGACAACGTTCTCTGTCAGAATAGTCAGTAATTTTATATAGTGCTATCTAACATTTCAACATACTTGTCTTGTTGCCCATCAGCACTGGCAAATTCACTAGTTTTCAAGTTTCTTTAATAGTTGTCATACAGAAGTACAGAATACTTTCATACAAAATGCTTCTTACTGTTACGCTCCAGAGACTGTGCTAGACAAGATAGTATCAAATAACATAGTATAGCATGTAATTTAGAAGTAGAAGTAGAAAATGAGGTCACAGTGTTCAGTATGGACATATGTACAATGTTCGATGCAGGATAGACGTAACTGAGTTACCATATAATATACAATACTATGCAGTGTACTAATGTACAGTACTATATAGTGCAAAGCAGAAATGGGATGAGGTACAATTTAGGTACAATTTACAGTAAGGTGTACGAGTTGTAGTGCAATCCTTCATCAATAAATATAAAGTGTGGGGAGTGGGTGCTACAGTGTGTTTGTTTAAAGTGAGTGTGTGCTATAAAGTGTGTGGGGTGGGTGCTACAGTGTGTTTGTTTAAAGTGAGTGTGTGCGTGTGGATGTGTGTGCTATGTGCGTTTGATGGTTGTTGTTGTGTAGTGTTCATTGTTCGTTTAGCAGCCTGATGGCCTGGGGATAGAAGCTTCTTCTGAGTCTTTCTGTGCTCGCCTTGAGACTCCGGTATCGCTTGCCTGACCGCAGCAGTTCAAAGAGGCAGTTTTTCGGGTGACTGGAGTCTTTAATGATTCTCTTAGCCTTGCCCCTGCAACGCTTGTTGTAAATGTTCTGGAGGGTGGGGAGCCCCCCTCCAATTGTTCGTTCGGCTGAACGTGTCACTCTTTGTAGTCTGCTTCGGTCTTGTGCAGTGCTATTCCCAAACCAGGAGGTGATGTTGCCAGTCAGGATGCTTTCTATTGTACATGAATAGAAGTTCTTAAGGATCTTCTGACTGACTTGGAACTTCCTTAGGCGCCTGAGGAAGTAGAGGCGTTGTCGTGCCTTCTTCACAACACTGTCAATGTGTGTGGTCCATGTCAGGTCCTCGGATATGTAGGCTCCGAGGTACTTAAAGCTGTTGACTCTCTCAACCGGTGCCCCGTCGATGCTGAGGGGGCTGTAGTCCTTGACCCCCGACCTCCTGAAGTCCACAATCATCTCCTTTGTTTTGCTGACGTTCAGGGAGAGGCTGTTTTCCTGGCACCATCCCGCCAGGACCTTGACCTCTTCCAGGTAGGCCCTCTCGTCGTTGGCAGAGATCAGGCCCACCACCACTGTGTCGTCAGCAAATTTGATGATTGTATTGCTACTCCGCTGAGCCACACAGTCGTGTGTGTACAGGGAGTAGAGGAGGGGACTCAGAACACAGCCCTGGGGGGCCCCTATGTTGAGGGTGATGGATGAGGAGGTGCAGTTGCCTGCTCTCACCACCTGGGGTCTGCCCGTCAGGAAGTCCAGGACCCACTGGCAGAGGTCATAGTTCAAGCCCAGGTCCCTGAGCTTGGCTATGAGTATGGAGGGGACTATGGTATTGAATGCCGAGCTGTAGTCGATGAATAGCATTCTCACATAGTTCCCCTGCCTCTTGTCCAGGTGTGATGCTGCTGTGTGCAGCACATGGGCTATGGCGTCCTCCGTGGACCTGTTGGGGCGGTATGCAAATTGCAGGGGGTCCATGTTGATGGGGAGGGAGGAGCAGATGTAGCCCTTTACTAGCTTCTCAAAGCACTTCATGGCTATGGAGGTGAGAGCTACAGGGCGGTAGTCGTTGAGGCAAGCAGGCTTGGATTTTTACTAAACTAGTTACAGTAGGTAGCTAGCTACATCTGCTTCCACATCTTGTGTTGAATGTTGGACTGGGACTTGACATGACGTTACCAACGTCTTTGAATTTCTTTTTTATAGTTAACCAATGAGGTCAACAGGGTACTACCGGCAATACATGTCTGTAATAATAATAATAATAACAAGAAAAAAAAGGAAAAAATCTTAGGGGGGCTAATATTACATTTAGGGGGCCTCAGGCGTGTCTTTTGTGGCCGCCTGTCAACTGGATGTGTGTTTGCACATGCTGATATGTATGTGTGATGGGAGAGAGGCAAGTTCCAACAACTCAGCCCCCCCCCCTCCCCCCGCCGTCATGCGTGTCACAGACCGGTCTTGTTCTGTGTGAAATCATGCTCCAGCCGCTGGTCGCTCCCGCAGGGTTTCTCCGGTTCAGAAGTTTCTCCTCTCGACACTGGGAGCGCGAGGGCCGTTCGCCAAGAAAAGCTCCGAGGCGGCGGTCTGGGAACGATCCCGTTGAGTTTGAGTGTCGGGAGTTTGATATTCACAGCATTTTGCCAATTGTTATAAAGGAAGGGGAGGTTCAATTCGATAATGCTAAGGAAGAGAGAAATAAAAAAAGAAAGAATAGAGGGAGAGAGAGAGAGAGAGAGCGAGAGAGAGAGAGAGAGAGAGAGAGAGAGAGAGAGCATTGTAGCTATTCATCATAGGTTCTTGACAGTAATAGCATCAATCATGCGCTTGTGCCAGAGGTCACAAGAATCTCACCGTAAAGGCCAAAACATGATATCAATAAACAATCCATCTCCATTACCCAATTACCATCTCTTTTTGGGTTAAGTGAGCCTGCATGCCTCAAATCAAAACATGTAATTTACAAATAAGCTATTTATATCCCCCTCACATTGAGTTGTAAACGGGCGTGTGGTGTGGTGTGGTGTGATTGGCAGGGTTTTAGCACGTCAGGCTCCAGAGGGGAGCGCCTGGCTGGCAGCACTGTACTATTACCATGTGAAATATCCCGCCGGACATATGGGAACGCAAACCTTTTATTTATGGGCCTGAAATATGTCACTGGTGTTGCCAGGAGACTCAGCAGCAAGATCAGGGCGGCTGCTTCTGAGTCCGTTCATTGGTCATGAGGGTATTTTGTCTTTTTTTTGTTATTGTCATCATACAGCACAAGTACAGTACAACGGAAAGAAGTTTGGCATTCAAATGTAACAGTAAAGTGCAACAGTAATATACAATGTACAAGTGAGTTAAGAGGTTAAACTGGGTCTAAATATATCAATTACTACTAAGTAATAGTGCTAATCAGAGTTGAGTCTACAGCATAGCTGTCAACATTTCGTTTTGAGAAAACGTGCACGTTTTAGCCCCGCCCCTTCTCCTGGCCCCGCCCCCTCAGCCCGCCCCCTCCAACCCGGCCCCGCCCCCTCCCAATGGAGCTGCCTCGTCGCTGCCATCTGCTGGTCAAAACCTGTATGTACCCAGCCATTTCGTTGTAGGGTAAACTTTTCCTACTTAGAGTGTAAATGCTATGTAAATTATGGTTTTGTTGAACATTTGTATTTCACAGGAGAGAAACTGTATTCAAAGAAAGCTATTAAAATAGTCTTTGAATCTAAATATACTTTCTTTGTGTTGATTTTACATTAATTCCATGATTTTACTCAAGTAAATATCTGTTACAAGCTTCGGTTTTATGTAGAAAAATGCTGTTTTTAATCTAGATTAATCTAGATTGATTACAGAAAATTGTGAGATTGATTAGTTAATTTTTTTTATCTATTGGCGGCGCTGGTGTATATATTATATATATATATATATATATATATATATATATATATATATATATATATATGTGTATATATGTAATGTGTGTATATATGTCAGAGAATCAGCCCCTTGCGTCCTTAGTGTAAAGCATATGACATGGTGTATGTTTGTTCATTGATGTGACAGTGTCTGGCAACATACTATTGATGAATTGAAAATGGGGGACCCTGATGTAAACAAGACAAAAGTCTTTCTCTGGTCTGCATCCCCTTAACAATTGTATGTATTGAGCTGTACTGTACTGTACCCATTCTGCAATCTGTTAATAAAGTTTTCATTCATTCATTCATTCATTCTTTTTATTTCTTTGTGTTTGTGATTTGTCTTGATGTGTTTGTGAAACTATAAAAGCAATCAATCAATGTATTACCATAGTGTCTTTATACCTTCATCACTGTAGGCTACATATTAATACTACAACTCGTTAAAGCTATAAAAAAATACCTATGGTCATTAATTTAGCAGTGGAAATATCATTTTGGAACAGTGTGTGTCTACAGAGAAATGTGGGATAGAAAAAAAGCCAATGCGATTTTGTGTTTTTCCTCAATAGCCTATCTCTGCAATGCCTGCGAGTTACCAGTAACTGTCATACCATGACAATTCACGACAACTTTTAAAACGGATCAATTATTATTTATAAATCGCATTCAGGAAATTGGGCGTCAGAGTGAAGGAGGGGGACGCCGAGGCGCAGAGCAAACGGCTGTTCACCAAGACATTTACACATTCCTTCCTGCATCACATACACAGTAACTTTGTATTGTTTTATCCACAGAAGATTTGCAAACCCTTTGTTCCAGAGACAAAAGCCACAGAGTGGGCAATCAAGAGACACTGGCTAAGTTGATTTGACACCCTCGGTGCCGCATCAGTCTCTCCCCTGAGCTCTGAGCAAATCCGCTCGCTGTTCTGTTCTTATTCTTCTTCGGCTCGAAACCGTCTCCCGGTCGCGTGTACCGGTTCCGCAACAGTAAGTGACTTCCGGGTAGGCCTGATTGGCCCCGACAGGCACGTGACGCGGCAAACTCAGGACGCGCAACGAGGCTGCTGAGAGCTGTCGTGCGGAAATAGGCTGTCTATTGCCATTCTCTAACACAAACTCTAACCTTAACCAGCTCCTTAACAGCGCCTAAACTTAACCGTTCTAACCTTAACCAACTCCGAAACAATGCCTAACCTTAACCTTAACCATGCCTAACCTTAACCATAGAAAGAATATTGCCATTCTCTAACACAAACTCTAACCTTAACCAGCTCCTTAACAGCGCCTAAACTTAACCGTTCTAACCTTAACCAACTCCGAAACAATGCCTAACCTTAACCTTAACCTTAACCATGCCTAACCTTAACCGGCGAAAGAATACATGTTAAAAAAAAAATCACGTTAAAAAAAAAAGATTTGATGGGATTCAAACTCACCAACAACGGACCGCAGGATCGCAGGACCGCTGCTCTGCGAGGTGAGCTATAGCGCCGAATGAGAGTCATGGCGTATTTGGACGGTTACGTAATTCCATAAGGGCTCCGCGGAGCCGCCGCGCGGCAGAGAAAGTTGCGCGTCACGTGCCTGTCGGGGCCAATCAGGCCTACCCCGGAAGTCACTTACTGTTGCGAAACAGCTACACGCCTCCCGGTCTGACTTCCTGTGATAACGGTCTAATCTACACTGCTGCCACCTGTCGTCACGGAGGAGAATTGCACCCATTTTGTAAAAAAAATAAAAAAAATAATTAGTACAAAATACGTACCAATCCGTGCGCCGTAAAGACGGCGTGCAGAGGGTCGAAATACAGGAGAATCCCGGTAAAACCGTGCGTGTTGACAGCTATGGTCTACAGATATGTAAACGATTATGTATAGACAGATGTGGATAATACTGTATATCAGGGCTATTCAACTAAATTGTTCAGGGGGCCACATTGTCAGAACCCCAAGGGGCCAGGGGCCGGACTGCCACAGCGCCTCCCTGTGCTATGAATATATGTACACTTGACACAACACGCAACCACATTTTCACAACTTTTATTTTACTACATTGCAAAAGTAGTATACTTTAAAAAAAAAAAGTGCTTCATTTATGTGCCACATCTGCAACATCTCCTGCAAAAAGTGCTTCATTTATGACTGTGCAACAACTGCAACATCTCCTCTTCAACATTTCAATATAAAAATTAAATAAAAAACAAGTGCATGATGTGCATCTGAACATTCTAACATCAACACTTGAACAAAAAACACATTTATAGTGCAGCTGAGCTTATGAAAAAGTGCTTCATGTCTGTGCAACAACAACAAATCACAGCATCTTATTAGCACTTATTGTCCACTCTTAACTCTCAAACATCATACATCTGGAGGGCAGACAGGCCTAGCCTACATACACACATCTAATGAGAGAGATTGCACTTCTTTGACTGGGCAATGGCAGAGAAAGGGGGTTCATAGGAAGTGAGGGCTACCCGCAAACAGTGATGCAAATGCTCATTTGTCAAGGAGGCACGGTTGCTTGTTTTAATGGCATTCATGTGAGAGAAACTGGATTCACAGGTGTATGTTGAGCCAAACATTGTTAGCACAGATATTGCCAGCGTTTTTATTTTGGGGAATGTGTTGACATGAATACACTTTATCCAAAATGTTGTGGTGGATTCATTCTCAAGTGCCTGCTTCAGAGCAGATGATGCTTGCATGTCAATTATTTCAAGTTGCAGGAGACCTTCATCAATGTGAAGTGATGCAAGGAACTCTTGTCCTTTTGTGGAAATAGCAGCTACATTGGCAAATGGGTTGCTCACAAAATGCATCAATTCTCTGGGCATGTCAAATTCATCAAATCGACATGCAAAGTTTTCCCTCAATTTATCAATGAAATCTGTCATTAATTGAGTGACTTTTGGCTCAATTGTGCGTGTGAACGTTGACATGAAAAGAAAAAAGTAAAAAAAAATATATATATATATATTAATTTATTTATTATTATAATTTTTTTTTATTATCATGTAATCTTTTGCGGGCCGGTCAGAATCATCCCGCGGGCCGGATCTGGCCCGCGGGCCGCCAGTTGAATAGCCCCGGTTTAAAGGGTAAATTCACCTAATAAGGTATTTGCATTCCATGCACACTTAAAGGTTTAAATTAATATGTTTAAACGTTTACCTATTGAAATGATAAACTGATAGAGTTTACTGATGATAACCTCAGAGACGTCTGAACCAACCCCAATGTGTTGATCCAATCAACCTAGGACTTGATATCGAACTAACCCTCCCGAAAGGAGAGGTTACTGAAAGAACCTAAAAGGGATACTTCAAAGCATTACTTGTACTTTACGTCTGTATGTATTATTACTGTTTAGCTAGCGCACTTTTAATTAAAACACCGGTTATTGTTATAACTGTCTCTGGTCTACTATTCTTTTAATTGTACATATTACTCCTCTCCTCATTTTAACCTAGAACTGTGCCCGTGGCGAACAGCTGTTACTGTTAGTGACACAGGTGCTACATATACTGTACTTCTACTCTAAACAGATAGTATACTGTACTTCTACTGTAAACAGATACTATACTGTACTTATAATGTAAAATATACTGTACTTCTACTGTAAACAGATACTGTACTTCTACTGTAAACTGATATTATGCTGTACTTCTACTGTAAACATATACTACATTGTACTTCTACTGTAAACAGATACTATACTGTACTTCTACTATAAAAATATACTATACTGCACTTCTACTGTAAACAGATACTATACTGTACTTCTACTGTAAACAGATACTATACTGTACTTCTACTGTAAGCAGATACTATACTGTACCTCTACTGTAAAAATATACTATACTTCTACTGTGCTAAGACCCTATACTTCTACAGTGAAAATATATTACTACTAGGGCTGTACCCGACTAAGGATTTGGATAGTCGACTGTTACGACCCCTGTGAGTCTAAGGGTAAAGGGCTGTAACATAACAGTTGGTTGACAGAAAAGATGGACCAGGTTTGTAAACAACAATGATATTTATTGAATAGAGGCAAAGGAAGCACATGTAGCTCAGGGGTGAGCCCAGGCCAAAACAACAAACAAACACCACTATACTCCAAATAAACACAATCTAATCTATGGTAAAATAGATTACATTACCTAAACTACTCTTACCTAACCAAAACAGGAGAAAACAATGTCCAAAGGAAATGGCAGCTCACCCCATCTGTGCTTCCTGAGAAAGAGAGAAAAACACATTAATTATACAGAAACAAAAGCAGAATATATACAAAAACAAACTATAACTAACAATGCTCTCTCTGTGGCCATACACACACAAGGAAATTACTACTAAGCACCAAAGGCCAATAAACGAAATGCAATACTGTCAAAGTTACAGGTTTACCAAAAACACAACATGCCTAGCCTCATGCCAGAGAGAGAGAAAGACTGAAGTGAGAAGCCATGTTTTAACAGGTGTGGGGTGATCCATGATTGGGTGGTGTGGATTGAGTGTTGGAGTCTGGAAAGCCATCCACCAATCGGTGCTGTATTGCAATAATGGAAGAATTGACCAATGGTGAAGGGAACAATGGCTGGAGGGAGGAAACAAAATGGAGAACACACACACATGGAGACACACACTGGGGAATATATACATTGGGATGTAACACCCCCATACATAAGACAAAAACATGTTTGACACTTAACACCAACTAAACATGTTTTTTTTTTAACAACGAGATAACATCTCTGAGATAACATGTACTTCAAAACAAAGAGCTATAAAAAAAAACTAGCAGTTGGTACAACAACCACTCGGGTCAACAATGACAGAACGAGTTGACGGCAAGAGAGACTGAGTCGACAGCAACATAAAACGAGTCCACAGCAACATAGACCGAGTAGACAGCAAAATAGAACAAGTCGACAGCAATATACAGTAGAACGAGTCGACAGCAACAGAGATTTAACTCCGAGATAGAGCATCCGCCAACACATTCTCAGACCCCTTCTTATGCTTTATGCTGAGGTTATAATTTTGCACTATGAGCGCCCAACGCAAGAGGCGCTGATTGTGGTTGCACATCCGCGACAGAAAAACCAATGGGTTGTGGTCGGTGTATACTACCACTGGTAATACGCTCGAACCGACATACACCTCAAAATGTTGCAACGCATACAACATAGCCAAAGTCTCCTTTTCAATAGTGGAATAGTTTAGTTGATGTTTGTTAAATTTCCGGGAGAAATAACAAACCGGGTGACTGACACCATCGTGATCTTCCTGTAATAACACCCCTCCAGCTCCCACCCCGCTGGCATCCACCTCCAGCTGGAACGGCAGGGAGAAATCTGGAGCAGAGAGAACAGGGGAACTGCATAAGAGAGCTTTAACACTATCAAATGCATTTTGACAATCTGCTGTCCAAATGAATGGTTTGGTTTGGACGGGCTACACAGGCTAGTGAGAGAAGTGACGACAGAAGAAAAGTTCCGGCAAAAACCACGGTAATACCCAGCCATCCCAAGGAATCTACGCAATTCCCGCCTAGTAGTAGGCACTGGAAAAGTTGTGATTGCAGATATTTTTGCATCCACCGGACGCACTTGGCCTTGTCCTACCTGCTTACCAAGATAGGTAACCGTAGCCTTGCCGAACTCACACTTGGCAAGGTTAAGGGTCAGGGAGGCTCCAGCTAAGCGGTCAAAGACAGTTTGCAAGGTTGTCATGTGGTCACGCCAGTTGGTCGAATAGACAACCAGGTCATCGAGATAGGCATTACAATTTGGAACACCAGCCAGGACTAGGGTCACCAGTCGCTGGAAAGTGGCCGGGGCATTACGCATTCCAAAAGGCATTACAGTATATTGCAAAAAATTGTCAGGAGTAACAAACGCAGAGATTTCCGAGGCACGGGGGGTCAAAGGGACCTGCCAGTAACCATTTAACAAATCTAGTTTGCTAACATAGGTGGCAGATCCAAGGTTGTCAATACAATCTTCCATGCGGGGCAGTGGGAAGGAATCAGGCACGGTGACAGCATTTACCTTTCGGAAATCAGTACAAAATCTAGGAGTTCCATCCGATTTGGGAGCTAACAAGCAAGGTGAACTCCAGGGACTGCAACTTGGCTTGGCTAAACCATGTTTTAACAAATAGTCAACCTCCTGTTGCATCATGGCCCTCTTGGTGATGTTAACACGGTATGCATGTTGCTTGATAGGCACAGCATTGTTAACTTTAATATCATGGGCCAATACAGAAGTACAGGAGGGAACATCACCAAACAGAGCCATGTAGGCCTGAATCAAATTTGTGATGTCCTCTCGCTGCTCCTCAGGTAAGTGTGCTAAGTGAGTGGGCAGGTTCAATAACATCTCAGTGTTGGGACAATCTAGCACCCCGATGGGCTGCATTGCGCAACTCCAAGCCATCTACATCCTCACCACTAACGTCAGGAGAGTCCGGAACTATTGGAGTTGAGGCAACAGCAGAGACGGCCAGTCCGGCTGTCTGGTCTGAGGTCTTCACCTGCACACTATCTCTGGAAAAATATGGTTTAAGCATATTGATGTGGCAAACACGAGAGTGACGTTTACGATCAGGGGTGCGAACCACATAGTCTGTATCACCTATCTTCTTGTCTATTGCATACGGTCCGGAAAAACGAGCGGAAAGGGCAGAACCAAGGATAGGTAACAGGACTAGAACCTTATCACCTGGCTGGAAAGATCGAGAAACAGCTTTCTCGTCATAGTGCCGTTTCATAGTTCTCTGGGAAGAAGAGAGCGCTTCTTTTGCGAGAGAGCACGCCTGATGCAGTCGCTCTCGAAACTGGCTAACAAAATCTAGCACATTAGTGGGTGTGCTGGCACCCTTTGACATGAACCGTTCTTTAAGAACTTTCAGAGGCCCTCTAACAGTGTGCCCAAAAACGAGCTCAGCAGGACTGAAACCAAGAGACTCCTGTATGGTCTCTCGCGCAGCAAATAGAACAAGGGGGACACCCTCATCCCAATCTTTCTCTGTGTCTAAGCAATATTTACGCAGCATGGACTTTAAGGTCTGATGCCAACGTTCTAGAGCCCCCTGAGTTTCAGGGTGGTAGGCACTGGACACTATATGTCGGATACCCAGGGACTGTAACACTTGCTCAAATAACCTAGACAGGAAGTTGGTGCCTTGGTCCGTTTGTACTACCTTAGGCAGTCCAAACGTGGAGAAGAACTTCGTCAAAGCCTTAATTATTACAGGCGCTGTAATTCTGCGAAGAGGGATAGCCTCAGGGAAACGGGTGGCGGTACACATTATTGTCAACAAAAACTGATTGCCGGCTTTGGTCCTTGGCAACGGACCAACACAGTCAACTATGACATGTTCAAATGGTTCACCGACCGCTGGTATAGGACAGAGGGGAGCAGGTGGAATTACCTGGTTTGGCTTTCCGGTGATCTGACAAGTACTACAGGTACGACAGTATTGTGCTACATCGGACTTCAAACCGGGCCAAAAGAAATGTTGAAGTATTCTGTTGTATGTTTTAGTGACTCCCAAGTGTCCAGACCAAGGGTGGTCATGGGCCAAGAACAGTACATGCTGACGATAAACTGCAGGGACAACAATCTGATAAACAGTGCTCCAGTCTGGTACCTGATCTGGTAGCCCTATCTCCGATTGTGCATGCTCTGCCAGTCTAGTACCATGGGACCTCCATGTACGCATCAAAACTCCTTCATCCACAAAATAAGAATGCAACTCTCTCCTCTGTTCTGTTTCAAGAGAAGAGAAACATTTTGCAAGAGAAGGGTCAGCCTTCTGGGCAGTAATTAGCATTTCACGAGTAACGGGTAACTTCAATGCGTCGGAACTAGTTACAGTTGTCTGTGGGGGTACCTTACTATGAGTTGGTGGTTTGTCAGCGGTATCAGAAGTTGGAGCCAGCAACTCCTCCCTGACAAAGGCTGAAGCAAAAACAGAGTCAGACAAATTAATTTCATCACCTCTCTTTTTCAATTGAGCCCGAGTGACAACACTTGCAGAAAAAACTTCAGGGAAGTTCTGTGACAAGTCATCAGGCAGAGAATCTGTGTCTGGGTGATCCAACACTTCCAGCACAGCGTTCACCTGTCCTCCAGCTAAATCATTTCCCATGATAAAGGAAATGCCTTTAACTGGCAAGGAAGGTCTCACCCCTATTTTAAAGAAACCAGTGACCAAATCAGATTGTACATGAATACAGTGTAACGGGGCTGGCACGAAACCCATCTCAATACCTTGAACTAGGACACTAGAACCACAGGAAGATTTCTCAGACAGAGGTAGTACATCAGAGAGGATAAAGGATTGTGAGGCTCCAGTATCTCGTAAGATCTGAACTGTACACTGATCTTTTGGATCCCCTGTCAAGGAAACTAAACCCTTGGAAGTAAATGGCCTGAAACAAGGATCGAGAACATCCTGATCATTGTGCATCTGTTGATCGGAATCAGGTGCCATTTTAATCAGACCAACCCCTTTGGGTTGCCTAAAGTTCTGAGAGGACGGTTGCTGCTTACGTTTCAATGTTAAACAGTCAGAAATAACATGACCAGATTTATGACAGTAGTAACATGTCCGCTCCTCTTTTGAGCGTGGAGGTGACATTCTTGGTCGGGGGTGTGTGAATTCTGAATGGTTGGGGACAGAAGGTCTCTGAGAGAAATCATGGGGGAGAAACGAGTCACGCCTATCTACAAACACAGTTTTATGGGTTAGCGCAAACTCATCAGCTAATACAGCAGCTTGCTGCAGAGTGGACACTTTCTGCTCACTCAGGTAAATTACAATACGCTCTGGCAAACGATTCTTAAACTCTTCTAATAGAATGAGTTCTCTGAGAGAGTTAAGATCTGAGGCCTTGCTTGCTGCACACCATTTATCAAAGAGAGTTCCCTTCTCTCTAGCAAACTCTACAAAGGTCTGGTTGACAGCTCTCTTGTGACTGCGAAACCTCTGCCTATAAGCTTCGGGCACAAGCTCATATGCACGAAGGATGGCAGCCTTCACAGTATCATACAGTAAACTATCTTCTAGGGAAAGTGTTGAACAAACCTCTTGGGCTTTACCAGTCAATTTGCATTGAAGCAACAAAGGCCAGACCTCTCTTGGCCAGCGCAATGAAGCAGCAATACGCTCAAACACATTAAAATAAGTATCAACTTCTGTCTCGCGGAACGGAGGCACCAAAGCAATGTGTTTACTTATATCAAAAGTGTGTGATGAATAAGCTGTGGAGGAGGACATACCCGGGCCTTGTGGAGGAGTCGGTGTAGCAGAGTTGGATTCACTCCTTAGGACTTCCAGCTCCAACCTCCGCAGTCTGAGCTCTTTTTCCACTTCATGCTCAAGCTCCAACCTACGAATGTTAACAGCCCTTTCATTTTCTGCCTCAAGCTCCATTTTACGAAGCCGATACTCCGCCTCACGTGCTTGTGCCTTCTCCTGAGCCTCCATCTGGAGACGGGCTATTCTAACCTTGACCTGGGCCCCTTCTCGAGACCCAGTTGACACAGGAGAGGTCAAGTGAAAATGTGGCAATGTGACGTTCACACCTGCCTTTTCAGCACCATGGGCTTGCTCCTCAGAAGGCTGTGCTTCCGTAGGTTCACCAGGAGGACTTGCATGTTCATCAGAGACCGCAGGTAAAACAAGCGTCCCCTGCTCCAACAGCTTATCTACCACAAGACACCTGATATCCTGCTTAAGATGCTTTTGTTGAACCGAGAGTTTAAAATGTGTGGCAATCTCCACTAAGTCTGCCTTGCGGCAGCTATCTAGCGCTTCCCAAGTAGGATTGCTCAAGAATTTCCCCAGATCAAAAGTACTAACTGCCATTATTTTTTTTTACACAAATGCCATTTTTACACAAATTAATTAATAACTATACAAGTGTAAACAAACACAGTTCACCAAATCCATCAACCAACAATTGAACACGGGTTACAAAATCCAGGCAGAGCCCCCATTTATGTTACGACCCCTGTGAGTCTAAGGGTAAAGGGCTGTAACATAACAGTTGGTTGACAGAAAAGATGGACCAGGTTTGTAAACAACAATGATATTTATTGAATAGAGGCAAAGGAAGCACATGTAGCTCAGGGGTGAGCCCAGGCCAAAACAACAAACAAACACCACTATACTCCAAATAAACACAATCTAATCTATGGTAAAAGAGATTACATTACCTAAACTACTCTTACCTAACCAAAACAGGAGAAAACAATGTCCAAAGGAAATGGCAGCTCACCCCATCTGTGCTTCCTGAGAAAGAGAGAAAAACACATTAATTATACAGAAACAAAAGCAGAATATATACAAAAACAAACTATAACTAACAATGCTCTCTCTGTGGCCATACACACACAAGGAAATTACTACTAAGCACCAAAGGCCAATAAACGAAATGCAATACTGTCAAAGTTACAGGTTTACCAAAAGCACAACATGCCTAGCCTCATGCCAGAGAGAGAGAAAGACTGAAGTGAGAAGCCATGTTTTAACAGGTGTGGGGTGAT
>NC_140178.1:16846876-16911876 GCF_963971535.1 Notolepis coatsorum
ACATCTGGTGGTGTAAGAATGTAGATCCCTGCAGGGCTTGGCCCCCCTGTAGCTTCTGGGATTGGAGAGGATAGCTGCCAACCTACTATGTATTCACTATGTACTGATCTTTTACTGAAACGTTATTTTACTGTACTTTGCCTATTGCCGTACTTTTATTACTGTTGTCTTACTAATGTGATGCTTTTATTTTATTTTACTTGTATCTTTATTTTTTATTTATTTATTTCTATTTTAATCTTTTATTTTATTTTAAACATTGATCTTAACTGATCACTGTGACTTTATTACTTTTATCCTTATATATGCCTATGTTTGTGTACAGGACTTTGAGCTACATAACATGTATGAAAGGTGCTTTATAAATACTTACTTACTTACTTACTTACTTACTTACTTACTTACTTACTTACTTACTTACTTACTTACTTACTTACTTACTTACTTACTTACTTACTAAGGGCATCACAGACCTTTTCACATGTTTTATGAGCTATAAATAGCATAATATACGTCACATGTATTAGACCAAAAGAAATCCTAAGAAATTAATAAATTACTATCAGCCAAAGGTGGTGCATTTCTTTCTTTTTTTGTGACCAAATTTTTTTTATTTTCAATTTTCAGACATGAAACAACACAACTCACAACACAATAATAACAATAATACATAAAAGACATCCAAGAACATAAACTAACAGAACACTGATTAGACAATAAGGTTGTCACCAAATAAAAGTATAATAAAATTAAATAAAAGATATACTATAAAATTGCTTACCGAATCTCCTCCACCCCCAGGCCCGGCAACCGCAGGCCCCATCCCGGAGGACCCCCAGCCCGGCCCCCCCGCGAGCCAAAGCACCATGCCTCTTTAGCGCCTCGACCCGCAGAGACCCCGAACCGCGGCCACCCCCAGCCAGAGCCCACGATCACCAGCCCCAGGTCAGAAGAGGATCAGAAAATATACATAGAATTAACATTGAATGAAAAATAATAAATAAAACAAAAATACAAAAAAACACCATAACCATCAACACACATGAATATTCGCTCGTTCTTCCCCCCCCCCCCCCCCCCCCCCCCCACCTCTCGCCTCAGGACCCCAACGTAAGACATTCAGTGCTCATCTTCCAGAATCATATGCATTCTTTTAGCTTTTCCACCACTGCCCATCATACCGCGATATTGGCCTCATTAACACCTATGATACGTGCAGTGGAAATCTCCAAATAAATAACATCAAGATAGGTGAGAATCCATACTTTCTGACATAATTTATCTGGTTGTATCCAGCGTGAGGCAATCAGCTTTTTGGCAGCCGTCAGACCAGCCAAAATGAGTCTCTTTACTTGTGCAGAGGTCGGCAGTTGAGAAACATCATTCAACAACAAAACTGAAGGCAAGGCCGGTATAGTTAGAGAGAAAATCTCTGACAGCTGAGTGGTGACATTTTCCCAAAAGCTCTCAACAGGTGAGCATTCCCAATACATATGCATGTATGTTCCAATGGCACCGGCTGGACACAAGGTACATCGAGAGTCAGGCCTGAGACCCATCAAGTTCAATCGCCTGGGGGTCAAATAAGTCCTATGAACAAAATTTTGATTAATCTGTTGGTGATCTGGGTTGCGTGATGATAGCCTAATATTCTCCCATACCGCATCCCAGTCAAAGTCTATATCCAACTCAGGGATATCCTTTCTCCAAATCGTATCTAAAGGTAGGTTTTTGTATGAGGAATTAAGTAGGTGCCGATAAAAGTCAGAGACGAACGAAGCCTCTCGATGTCTCTCTGTCATAGAAGAATTTGTGAAACCGATGACGTTCTAGTGGAGCGTCCCATGGAACTCCGTGAGCCTTTAGTGCTGCCCTCATTTGTAAATAAAAGAAAAAGGTGTTACCTGGGAGATCAAATTTGTTGGATAGGTCCTGAAAGGACCGGATACCGGAGTCATTGAACATATCCCTCAATAAATGGATACCTTTCCCCTCCCATCTGGGGAATCTAATGGGTCGTTGTCCAATGAGGAGCAAATTGTTATTGAATAGCGGGGAGTACGTGTGCCACTTATGACGGTTAGTGCATGCTTTCTGGGTGTCACGCCAAATCTGGATCACATGTGTGATCAAAGGTCCAAATCGTAATTTGCATTGCTTAACAGAACGTTTCACACCTGCTGTTACTCGTCTCAATACTATGCGATGGCTGATTCCGATGTCTACACAGGGATTCCCATGGCCAACAATACTCCATCCAAGGTCTGTACGCTGTGCATAAGGCTGACTTTCTTCGCCAGACACAACTTCCCTTGGAAGCAGGGCTTGTGAGCAGTCGTACCCAATGAGCAGACCTACTTTACAGTCCTGCATAGGTGCAATCTTTCCTTGGAGGTGCTCTAGATGGGACCACGCTTTTGCAGTTCCATCTGTTGGTATGTGTGTTCTGTTGGCTGGAATCAAATCCCACGTATAGACTGGTGGTAACAATATCTTCTTACCAGAGTAAAAGCCACGGATTTGTAAGTTGTCTATTCTTTCAGAGCTTACTACTGTGGTTCTTGAGGTCATAGTAGAGAGCTTGACTTTGACTTTGACTTTGGTTGCTTCCAACGCTTCTGCTACTTCCCTTATAACAAAGGTTGTGTCGCTTTGAGAATCCAACAGAGCGTAAACAAGGACTTCTTGTGTTGGTTGAGTCGTGGATGAAAGCCAGACAGGAATTATTGCAGTTGTTTGTGTGTTAGCTTCATGAAGTATTACTCTATGTGAAGTAGAGTTTGTGGTTGTTTCTTTGCATTGTGTTGATTGAGGTCTTTCTTTGTACCATTGTTGACTTGTACTTGGCTTTTCTTCATTTAGCTTTAGCTTGGCTTGTGGTGGTCTTTGTCCTTCTTTGGCTCGCTCCTCATGCAGACATGTAGGATGCTGCTTGTGGCACATGTCGCAAACATTCCTACTGTTGCAGCTCTTTGAGTAGTGACCAGACTTGAGACAACCAAAACATAGCTTTCCGGTTTGAACAAACTTGACTCTGTCTGAAACAGTTTTCTCCATGAACGTCCTGCATTTATGCAAAGCATGCCCTGACTTCTCACAGAAAATACATGTTATGACAGTCTTTTCATTGGAACATGTGGTCAGTGCCTTTGCTTCAAAGCTTTGATATCTTGGGCATTTTGGTTTTTCAGTCTCACCTTGTTTCAGTGACTGTAGTGATGTAACAGGGTTGCAGGCAATTTTTGCTTCTCTTGTCAGAAACTTTATAAATTGGCTGAAGGAGGGGAATTGGTTACGCTCTTCTTCTTCTTGGATAACCATCCTGTTCCATCGCGCTGTTAGCCAATCAGGCAACTTTAAAAGAATTTTCCTGTTTTCATTACAGTCATTTAAAATGTCCAATGCCTTGATGTTGACCATGGCAGCCTCGCAACTCCTGAGAAAGTCTGCAAACTCTCTGAGCTCGAAGCTGTCCTTAGATCCCATCTTGGGCCATGCCTGGAGCTTGTCTCTGTATGCTTTTGCTATTGTAAATGGATTTTGTAATGGAAAAATATCTATGATAACAAGAGAGCTGTTGAAATAAAGATGAAAACTGCAAAACAAATACGTTCGTTCGTTTTATTTGGGCAGTCACACATGACTGGACACATACTGACAGTAAGCAATGCAAGATGCCAACATGTGCCCTGATAGATGGAATTCAGGAAGATTATATAGCCCTCCCCGTCAGTGTGTGTGTGTGTGAGAGTGTGACTTCAGGAAGTGAAAGTGTGTGTGTGTGTGTGTTATGCTTACACGTGCATGTGTGTGCTTGTGTATGTATGTGCGTGTGTGCACGGCTATGTGTGTGTGCTTACATATGCGTGGGCGTGTGTGTGTGTGTGTGTTTTTAGGAAGTGAGGTGTTGCATTGTCTTGCAACATACTTGACCTGTGAACTTGAGACAGTTGACATGCCGTAAAACACTTGTAGTCAGTTAGTTTCATAGAGGAAGTCCCTGTTTGCCAGAGATCGCATAAGGGGTAAATTGTCGTGCACATGCATGTGTGTGCATGTGTGTGTGTGTCTATGTGTGTGTGTGTCTATGTGTGCGTGTCTATGTGTGTGTGTCTATGTGTGTGTGTCTATGTGTGTGTGTGTCTATGTGTGTGTGTTTTCAGGAAGTGAAAGGTGGCCCAAATGTGAAAGCTTATGCTGCCTGGCAGAGATTGTAAGAAGGTCAAGTCTGCCTTGTGTTGTAATGTGAGTCCACAGAAGGGTCAATTGTCTCCTTTGTGTCGCAATGTGTCATCAGTTTGAAACTCTTGGGACATATATCAGGCCTTGGGAAACAAAAGGTGATTATGTGTTTAACATGTGAATATAAAACAGACCTTGGTCACAGATATTACAATGGGCCATGCGGTCATTATGGGCACAGTATTTAGTTGTATATCAAAGGCTTATCTCATTTGAGGTGTCATACGAATTGTAAACATATAGGTCCCAGATGTGGTACATGGTCAAAGGATGTAACGAAGTCAGACCCTGTGGTCGTGTCGAGGTCACATGATAAAACAGGACGTCAAGATGTCACGAAGGCAGACACAGTATTGTTTGCTTAAGGCCAATGTATTCTATAGGTGTATATAGCAAGCATATTAATTGATATGCGATCACAATTATTCCACTACAATTTCACCCTTTTGATCGCAATATGAATTAATATGCCAAGAACACAACATCGAATCTGAGTGAGTATAGCAGCGAAAAAAAAAATCAAAATTCAAAATAAAGATTAATCAACTACAGCATATAAAGACAAATGCAATCAAACATAGTCCAATATCTAAAGATAAATCGTATCAAACACGGTCCGTAAAAATGAGGTAAGTATGAGGTAGAATGTTGTGGCAGGGAAATAGCTAGTAAAATACAAAATAACACTATAGGCATACAGAAATAAAAGAACATCTCAGATAAAACACAAAAGGTCTCTACAAATCGCATCGACTCCAAACATTGCCTCTAAACAGAAATTAGCAGTCACACAGAACTAAAAGTAAAAGGCAAATGGGGCATGCGAGGTCTGAGGTAAGAATAAACAATAAGGGAAAGTTATTCATATCAAATTTAATAGGTAAGTGGCGTAAAAGTTGTTCATATCAAATCTAATAGGTAAGTGGAGTAAAAGTTATTCATATCAAATGTAATAGGTAAGTGGAGTAAAATAATAATCAAAGTTAATAGGTAAGTGGAGTAAAATAGGTAAGTGGAGTAAAATAATAATCAAAGTTAATCAAAACAAAAGGCAAATGTTTATCTGAAACAAAGCTAAATTTCACCAAATTCAAATGGGAATCAAAAACATGACAACTAAGGCACGGTTCGAATGCATATTGTATGACAATTACTTCACCCTTTTTATAAGTGGCTTAGCAACCAAGCAATTCTCTGTATATAAAAAAATAACAATGCGAAACGGACAATTAAAAGCGCCGTCAAACTAATTTGAAATAGAATATACATCGTATAAAAAAAAAACTCTGCGGTAGTAAATCAGCAATGACAGTTGTGTGTAACAGGAGCCGCGGTCGTCCACTTCATCCTTGCATGTTTCCTCTGAATGGGTAGGCGAGAGAGAGAAAGAGCTATAGAGAAAACACGGGCGAAGTGTCCAGGCTCCGTAGCAGCGTTCAGAGAGTGAGCCAATTGTTCAACGCGCGTTATCAGAGAAAATTGTTCAGTGTTCGTTTAGAGAGAGAGAGAGAGAGAGTGGGGGGGCACAACAATCAGCGGGGGATGTCCGCCTGGGTCGGGGCGGGGTGTGCGTGTGTGTATAGGACACCACACTCAGCGTGTTGAGGGGGATGTGTGCCAGTCTGCTTCTCTCGTCTCACGCCGGACAGGCTGGTGGTGTGGTCAGAAAGGTTTGCAGCCTCCGGTCGTGGTCACTGTCTGTGTTGCCGCTGGCCCCTCGTCCACATGGGCCCAGGAAAAACCTCTGGCCGGGTGGGATTGGAGTGGGGAAAGCTACCACCCCTGATAAACGGTCAAAATGTCAGTTTGTATATAGCTTCAATAACATACAATATATATATATGGGTGTTGATAAATAAAATTCAAAGGATATGTTTCAGAACAAATATTTGTGGTCTCCTAAGTTCTATGTCCCGCCCTCCTGCATTATGTGGCCTCTCACCCCCCGATCCCCTGGCTGGGGCCCCAAGCCAGACGACCCGGGAGAGCGACAGCATAACCGGTTTATAGGAGACAGAAAATACCTCTTTTTCGGAAAGAGAACTCTAAATCATTTATAGATTGTATAGTGATATTGTAAAGGAAATACTATGACCTTTATGAAATCATATAGTGATTGTATAACTATTTCGTAAGACATTTTCAAACATTGTCATATGGGTAAGCGTAGCGTCAGTCAGCCGGTGTCGATTTACTACTGTATCAGGCGCTTTTGTTGTTTTAGAGGCTATAACCATTTAACAAGCTGTTCTCTACTTCAGCCGGACGTGTGTGTGTGTGCTTTACTTCCCTGTGTGGATGGAGGCCGGATCTCGGTGCGTCTGTCCCATCCATCCCTCGGACCCCCACTCCGGCATGGCAAGCGAAATGTTCTGTTGTCCCCACGAAATCCACCCTTGGCAGGCCACAGTCTTTGGTTATCAAATCTTTGTTTTCTGGGAGCCTCGCCGTCTTTTCCTTGTGGGTACTCTCGGTTGTGGTGGAGAATCTTCATCTTTTCTTTTCTCGTCTGGACTGCGTGGGAGAGTGTTTTCCTCATCAGGCAGGAATGTCACCCGTGGGGTTATGTCACCAGGAGCGGGGTTGGGTACTAGTTCGTAGACGTAAATGTGGAAGTCGTCGTCGTATTTGATGTAATACACGTCGGGCGTGGCGGGGACCTGACAGATCACCCGGCCGGTTCTCTGTTGGCCCTCGTCTGTGGTATACTGCACTCGTTTCGCCACCAGACTCGTTGTCTCCTCGTCCGTCTTCCTGTTCCCCGGCATCAAGTGCTTGATCTCTGACTCGGGCAGGATGTGGAGGTCTCCGTCCCTGTAGTCATCCCAGAGTTCAAACATATAGAGCACGGGGTCGTTCTTGTAGGTGATGTAATAGCAGTGCGTCATGACGGGGGCACGGGACAGGACCATACCCCTCCACGCGTTCTTTTCCCCGTCCTCCTCCTCAAAGAAGTGTTCTACGGCCTGCCCCACCAGTTCCTCTGCGCCGGGGGGTGCCTTGATCTTATTGTTCACGACTTTCTCTGCCAACACCCGCAGGTCGGACACGCGCTTGTCTTTGAACAGTTCGATGCCACAGACGCAGTCGAGGTTGTCGTACTTGATAATGTAGAGGCAACTGTTGTCCATAGTGTAGTGTTCCAGGACCGCGCCCGTCCACCTGGTCACCCTGCCCTTCTCACGCCACATGTGGTCGATCCTCAGGCCCAGCATGTTATCGGGGTCGGGGGCTGGGGTGATGAGGGTCGAGGGCCTCAGCTCCTTGCTGCTGCGTTTCTTGCACCGTGTCATCGGAATGCAGGCCAGGTTGTGAGGGTCGAGTTAGGGAGGACAAGGCGCCGAGACCCGGCTCCGCTAAAGGCAGTGAGAGAGAGAAAAGTACAGGGATTTGAATGTACTGTCGGCTGTTAATTCTAATTTATTTCTTCAGGATTGATAGGGCAACCAGTGTCATGTCACATGAGAGTCTAATGGTTTCAATTCCGGAATTTGTCCCAAAACAGTGGTGTACGTATCCTAGTTTTTTGTTAGCATTTATAAAATCTCTTAATGATTTCCATTCATCACGTTTTACTGTTCTATCTGTGATGGCTTTGACTGCCAATTCTGACATAATTACGTGTTCTTTATACCAAGCGCCTTGTCTGATATGTGGATGTTGAAAAACGGAGTGTTTAAACGTAGTGTCTGTCACTTTGACAATGATGTATATCTGTTTTAGTAGGCTTGTTGTTCTCCCGTTAACCGGAGGAGTACCTGTGACAACATGTCCAAAACTTCCCAGTGTTCGTCATCGATGTCCATGAACTCGCGGGTTCTGTCAGATAACTCTCGTTTTAATTGCGCGTTTTTTCTTCTTAATTTTAACTCGGTTTCTGTGGGTCCTTGCTCACAGCCGGGGTCTGTTCTTCCACATACATCACAGAGGAATGGGCCCGTCTGCTTGGTCTGATTTTCGGTCATAATTTGTTTTGCGCCCGTCCGTAAATTAAATTAGTAGCTATGTGTAAATTCTGAAAATATTCATGTGTCCTTTATAGCAAATTTTGTTTAAAAAAAGACTAGATAGGAAACAGAAACAAAACACAATAAAACCGCAGAGTAAGCAAGAAAATAAAATAATCCAAAGATAAAAAGCATACAGCATTATATCAGTGACAACAACACCATGATAAGAACACAAATTGTAACGCCAGCGATGTTTAATCTATCTAATATTATTCTATCGAGGTCCAAAGCATAGGCAGATAGTCTCACCATGAGAGAACAAAATATCTTTAAACAATTCTTTAATTAGTTTTTATGTCTGTATTTGAGTCCAAATTTTTTGTTTGTCATTACTTTGTCACCTCCTTTCATCAATTTGTAATTTTATGTCTGGTGTGTCAATCTGATTTAACGAGAAAGAGCCGTTTGCTGGAAAACCACATTTCTTTGACCAATAAGGAATGAACACCTCTTGTCGCACAGGGTTCCACTGGAGGAGTTTTAAGCATCTTTACCCAACTTTTGCCACGTACTTGTGCAAAAGCCAATTCTTCGTGTACACGGATACTTTAAACAGATACGTCTATCTGAGTCTGAAATTTCGTTATAGTAACAAACGTCAGGGAAAAACTGTCGGCTTCTGTCAGGAAACAATTTGTTCTGACCGCGACCTCTGAAATTTCGTTTTTAGTACAAACTTCAGAAAAAAACTTTTAGCAATATCAACTGGTTGTTTACACAAAACCTTGAAAACTGCAATATCAACTGGTTGTTGTTTGTTATACAAAACCTTGAAAACTGCAATATCAACTGGTTGTCTTTGTTTACACAAAACCTTGAAAACTGCAATATCAACTGGTTGTTGTTTGTTACACAAAACCTTGAAAACTGCAATATCAACTGGTTGTTGTTGCAACACAAAACCTTGACAGCGTAATATCAACTGGTTGTTGTTTTTTACACAAAACCTTGAAAACTGTGGGATACCCCACCCTGGTAAACTTCACTCCCCCAGCGGGAATCTTTGTGAGATAATGAGATTCCAGCAAGACGGCACCCCTCCTCAGTGGTGAGGTTAGTGCGTTTTTAAAAGATTTATAAAATAGGAACATAGAGCATTTATTAGGTTAGATTCTACGTTATTATGTTAGTATCCACCCAAAAAAATTTGAATGTTTTTAGTAAGATCTGAATTTCAACAGCTCACCCGGGGGTCGAGAAAAGGGGTGTCCTCTGGTTCGATACAAGTGCGCTGTTGTCAGACGGCCCGGTCGTGCGGATGAGTGAATCCCTCTTCTCGGACAGGCTTTGGTGTCGAGGTAGAGATTTGGCAGGCCTGCTTGCACCTCCGTTCGGCCGGTCCCGTCTGAATCCAGTGCAAAGTATCCTGTTCGTTTGACGTCAAGTTGTAATGGAAAAATATCTATGATAACAAGAGAGCTGTTGAAATAAAGATGAAAACTGCAAAACAAATACGTTCGTTCGTTTTATTTGGGCAGTCACACATGACTGGACACATACTGACAGTAAGCAATGCAAGATGCCAACATGTGCCCTGATAGATGGAATTCAGGAAGATTATATAGCCCTCCCCGTCAGTGTGTGTGTGTGTGAGAGTGTGACTTCAGGAAGTGAAAGTGTGTGTGTGTGTGTGTTATGCTTACACGTGCATGTGTGTGCTTGTGTATGTATGTGCGTGTGTGCACGGCTATGTGTGTGTGCTTACATATGCGTGGGCGTGTGTGTGTGTGTGTGTTTTTAGGAAGTGAGGTGTTGCATTGTCTTGCAACATCACTTGACCTGTGAACTTGAGACAGTTGACATGCCGTAAAACACTTGTAGTCAGTTAGTTTCATAGAGGAAGTCCCTGTTTGCCAGAGATCGCATAAGGGGTAAATTGTCGTGCACATGCATGTGTGTGCATGTGTGTGCGTGTCTATGTGTGTGTGTGTCTATGTGTGCGTGTCTATGTGTGTGTGTCTATGTGTGTGTGTCTATGTGTGTGTGTGTCTATGTGTGTGTGTTTTCAGGAAGTGAAAGGTGGCCCAAATGTGAAAGCTTATGCTGCCTGGCAGAGATTGTAAGAAGGTCAAGTCTGCCTTGTGTTGTAATGTGAGTCCACAGAAGGGTCAATTGTCTCCTTTGTGTCGCAATGTGTCATCAGTTTGAAACTCTTGGGACATATATCAGGCCTTGGGAAACAAAAGGTGATTATGTGTTTAACATGTGAATATAAAACAGACCTTGGTCACAGATATTACAATGGGCCATGCGGTCATTATGGGCACAGTATTTAGTTGTATATCAAAGGCTTATCTCATTTGAGGTGTCATACGAATTGTAAACATATAGGTCCCAGATGTGGTACATGGTCAAAGGATGTAACGAAGTCAGACCCTGTGGTCGTGTCGAGGTCACATGATAAAACAGGACGTCAAGATGTCACGAAGGCAGACACAGTATTGTTTGCTTAAGGCCAATGTATTCTATAGGTGTATATAGCAAGCATATTAATTGATATGCGATCACAATTATTCCACTACAATTTCCATATCTCTCCTCCAAAATCTTCCATGCTGCAACATAGGCAGATTTGGTTCCGAGTAAGAAATAGCCATCAAGTGCTTTCTTAGCTTGTCCACTTACATACCTACGGAGGTAGTATATCTTCTCCTTGTCTTCAATGCTCTTCTGATCAATCAGTATTTCAAAGGAAAGTTTCCAGTCATTGTATTTCAATGGGTCCCCACTGAATAATGAAGGTTCAGGAATTGGAATTCTGTTGGCACTTAAAGCACCTGCCAGCATCTTAACAAGCTCTGCTGTACTGTCATTTGAGGAGGTGGTCACAACTTGTGGTACGGGAGACGTATACAGGGACAGAGGACTTGTGGGAGCAGGCACTTTGTTGTCTGCTACCCTCTCATGTTCTAGTACGTCTTTCCGCTCTTCTTCGGTGGCCTCCACTTGATCGTACACCAGAATTCTTGCTTGTGCTGCATTAAGACCTTTCACTGCCTCCAAATGCTGTATCTTTCTCCGCTTTTCCTCCAGAGTCTTTTGTATAGCTCCATGTTCTTCTTCTAGTTGAGCTTTAAATTTAGCTTCCTCTTCCTCTTGTTCTAAACGACGCTCTAAACGACGCTTTATGCCTGCTTGAACGCACTGAGGTGCCTTTCCTGGAAGAAGTGGCAGAACCAGATTTATAAGTGCTTGAGTCAAAGAGAGAGCCTGCTTCTGGCCACTCTTTCTCTCCTCCTTCTAACACACTTCCCCCCAGTCTAAATGTGGCTCTGGACACAATTAAATCAGAAATCCCTGCACACAGATCCACTCTTAGATGTGTGTCCTGGTCTGGAGTTGAGATGTCACGTAGTTCATCATAAATATGCTGGACATCATTAGAAAGACCTGTGACATCTGTAATGATATCTGTAAGCAGCCCATTAGACAAATGTTCTGTCGATTGTGATAACGGACCTTTAGAAGATTTAACTTGTGTCCTCCATTTATTGTAAATAAATGTAGTTGAATCTTTGTTGAAGCGCTTTGATCTTTTCCTCCTGCATTGCTTTACCCTTCTCTGTTAGAGTTCTGGTTCTTTGAGATCGTTTTGGTTCCTCTTGCTGGGCTTCAGCACCTTCTACCTGACCTTCTTCAGGTCAGTCTTGGGAATTTGCACTATCCCTAACACTGTTCCCTACCTCAATTGCAGGCTCACTTGGCTCTGTCATTGTAAATCACTACTGGCGAGACACTGCAGGTGAATAGGCAAATATCCTTTTTTTGTTGATTTTGAGATTTTGTTATATTTTGCTTCCTAAACATGTCTTCTATGAAACTAATGACAATAAAACATCAATAACACACATTGAGTTGTTTATTTTACTTCATTTTGCCTTATTGCATCCATAAATGTGCACATATTTAATGGGGAAGTGCCTCATTTGCATATATAAACATACATTTCAGAAAACTTGCAATATATTTTTTCTTAGTTTATATGTACATAACAAACTGGGAACGTTTCATAGTGATATCTATTTAAATATTTTTTGCCTATTAGGGGGTACTACACTGTACTACACTGTTTGTAGCCTGTGTGTAGTTATGTTCAGTTCAATAACATAATAATTATTATTATTCAGTTATCAGGCATGTGTTTAGGTTGTCTATTACTAATGGTTTGATTAGATATTGTGTTTGTAAATATCTGTTTCAAAAAAAAAAGTATGGCATTTTACAATACAGAACTTTGAAGGCGTTTTCCCAAAAATGAGTTTTAAGAGTTTTTCCTCATACTCTGAGCCAGAAATCTCCACTTCAGTAGCACTCACATACACCAAAACTTCCAGTTCTATTCATATCTATGTTCTGAAGGTATTTACAGAAGGGTTTGTTGATATCGCATTCATACCCTGATTTATATCACATTTTATTCCTAAAAACATGGCGAAATATGGAATTTTACCATAAAAATGGACTGAATGGAGTATTTTCTGATTTATGGAGTGATAAAAAGAGATATCCAAAATCCCCTCTGTAATAACCTTTGGCTCTAATATGTCAACAAAATGAAACTATAATTTTGAAAATGGCTTTATCCAATGTTCAGATTTCTGTCCTGGAATTATATGCAAATTAGTGCATATTTAAGTAGATAATGCCTCATTTGCATATTTAAACATACAATTTCAGAAAACTTGTAATACAAAAAAGTCTTGTCTTAATATAAGTAATCAACTGGGGAATTTTCATTGTGATATCTATTAGTTAATTTCTTTACCCTATTCACCTGTAGTGTCTCCCCTTAAATTGACCAACATTTGTAAAGAAAAAATAGTAAATACACCTTTAAACCTTTAACATGTGTTGTACTCAAATTTGAATTAAATGCAGTACTATCCGAATAAATCAAATTGCTTAATTATATTGGCTTTCAATATAACCTCTACATATATATTAAGCACTTCAGAACACTTAGAAACATAAATATTAAATGCCAATAATAGCCTTCACCTATAAATTATAAGTGTTTTTTATAGGTTATAATTTCCAAAACACACTTTAAATTAGAAATGGGTGTTCAATCAGAAAATATATTTACACTTTAACGTTGACACCTTAATGTGTGTACAAATGGTTAGCTTCAGTTAAATTATATAGGCAAATAAGTCAAACGTTTAGCACGCACACCACAGTAATTATAATTCACATCCAAATATATTATAGAAACGTTTACAAAGCCCTCTTCTTGACCTGACCACTCTTAATTTATAATGTCCAAGTCCTTTATAGCTTTATCTTGAAACGCTGCTCATTAAACTGTGTGCATCTTCTTACTTCTTTGTGTTTATGCGTGTAGTGCGTATTGTTTGTGACTCATCTGTCCTTTGATAACGGTGCGCAGGCAGCGCAGCAAACAATTGTCGGGGAAGGTCTGCTGGACGCCGGCCTTAAACTTGGACTTGCTTCATCGCCCACTTGCATCGATGAACAGTCAAGTTTTCACTGTAACTCCTTCCAAGCACTGCAGACACAAGTGGTTTCCTTAACGGGTTTATTAAAGGCTTGGTCCTCCAATCCACCTCCAATCCACCTCCAGTTACAGAATCATTATTACTACAGTATCTGGTTAAAGTGAATCATTATTATTACAGTATCTTGTTAAAGTGAATCATTATTATTACAGTATCTGGTTAAAGTGAATCATTATTATTACAGTATCTTGTTAAAGTGAATCATTATTATTACAGTATCTGGTTAAAGTGAATCATTATTATTACAGTATCTGTCTGGTTAAAGTGAATCATTATTACTACAGTATCTGGTTAAAGTGAATCATTATTACTACAGTATCTGGTTCAAGTGAATCATTATTATTACAGTATCTTGAATCATTATTATTACAGTATCTGGTTAACACTTTCACTGCCACTCACGAGAATACTCGGGTTTCTGATAGTGACGTGGAATGCCACTCACGAGATTTCCCGGATTTCTTTTTTTTTTTTTTTTTTAGCGATCTGAAATCATATTGCATCACCCGAGCCTACCCAAGTATACCCGAGCGGCGCCGGCGATCATTGTGGAAAAAAGCGCCCCCTGTCGTCTCCCAGATGACATAAGGGATTTTGGAATGGACTCAATGAAAATGGATGGGGAAAGAAATCCGGTACTCAACATTTTCCAGTCCACTGATGCAGCCGGAGTCCCAGCGTTCATTCAGGGGGCTCTGAGCCCTGCGGATGCATGTACTGCACTGTACACACGTTGGATCAATACACTTATCGATTTTTTCGAATGGTGATCAGGAATTGGAATATACCAGTTGGATACCATCTGATGTCAGGTAAGGAATCTATGTTATCAGTGTTAGGATAATCAGACTAATTTTGATGAAGATATAGGCTGTTTTCAAGTTCAAGTTTCAAGTTTCTTTAATAGTTGTCATACAGAAGTACAGAATACTTTTATACAAAATGCTTCTTACTGTTACGCTCCAGAGACTGTGCAAGACAAGATAAGTATGAAATAAAATAACATAGTATAGCATGTAAATTAGAAGTAAAAAATGAGGTCACAGTGTTCAGTATAGACATATGTACAATGTTCGATGCAGAATAGACGTAACTGAGTTACCATATAATATACACATACTATGCAGTGTACTAATACACAATACTATATAGTGCAAAGCAGAAATGGGATGAGGTACAATTTAGGTACAATTTACAGTAGGTGTACGAGTTGTAGTGCAAATCCTTTATCAATCAATATAAAGTGTGGGGAGTGGGTGCTACAGTGTGTTTGTTTAAAGTGAGTGTGCGCGTGTGGATGTGTGTGCTATGTGCGTTTGATGGTTGTTGTGTAGTGTTCATTGTTCGTTGAGCAGCCTGATGGTCTGGGGATAGAAGCTTCTTCTGAGTCTTTCTGTGCTCGCCTTGAGACTCCGGTATCGCTTGCCTGACCGCAGCAGTTCAAAGAGGCAGTTGTTCGGGTGGCTGGAGTCCTTAATGATTCTCTTAGCCTTGCCCCTGCACCGCTTGTTGTAAATGTTCTGGAGGGTGGGGAGCCCCCCTCCAATTGTGCGTTCGGCTGAACGTGTCACTCTTTGTAGTGTGCTTCGGTCTTGTGCAGTGCTATTCCCAAACCAGGAGGTGATGTTGCCAGTCAGGATGCTCTCTATTTTACATGAGTAGAAGTTCTTAAGGATCTTCTGACTGACTTGGAACTTCCTTAGGCGCCTGAGGAAGTAGAGGCGTTGTCGTGCCTTCTTCACAACACTGTCAATGTGTGTGGTCCATGTCAAGTCCTCGGATATGTGGGCTCCGAGGTACTTAAAGCTGTTCACTCTCTCAACCGGTGCCCCGTCGATGCTGAGGGGGCTGTAGTCCTTGACCCCCGACCTCCTGAAGTCCACAATCATCTCCTTTGTTTTGCTGACGTTCAGGGAGAGGCTGTTTTCCTGGCACCATCCCGCCAGGACCTTGACCTCTTCCAGGTAGGCCCTCTCGTCGTTTGCAGAGATCAGGCCCACCACTACTGTGTCGTCAGCAAATTTTATGATTGTGTTGCTACTCTTCTGAGCCACACAGTCGTGTGTGTACAGGGAGTAGAGGAGGGGACTCAGAACACAGCCCTGGGGGGCCCCTATGTTGAGGGTGATGGATGAGGAGGTGCAGTTGCCTGCTCTCACCACCTGGGGTCTGCCCGTCAGGAAGTCCAAGACCCACTGGCAGAGGTCATAGTTCAAGCCCAGGTCCCTGAGCTTGGCTATGAGTTTGGAGGGGACTATGGTATTGAATGCCGAGCTGTAGTCGATGAATAGCATTCTCACATAGTTCCCCTTCCTCTTGTCCAGGTGTGATGCTGCTGTGTGCAGCACATGGGCTATGGCGTCCTCCGTGGACCTGTTGGGGCGGTATGCAAATTGCAGGGGGTCCAGGTTGATGGGGAGGGAGGAGCAGATGTACCCCTTCACTAGCTTCTCAAAGCACTTCATGGCTATGGAGGTGAGAGCTACAGGGCGGTAGTCGTTGAGGCAAGCAGGCTTGGATTTTTTGGGTACAGGGATAATAGTGGACTTCTTCAGGCAGGTGGGGATGACAGCCTGTTCTAAGGACAGGTTAAATATGTCAGTGAATACCGGGGCCAGTTGGTCGGCACAGACTTTTAGGACACGGCCGGGGATACCGTCCGGTCCTGCTGCCTTCCTGATATTAACTTTTTTAAAGGTCCGCCTCACCTCATGCTCTGTTACCCTGAACACTGAGTCTCCATCAGCAGCAGACCCCCCCCCCCCCCCCATTGCAGTGGCTTGTGGGCTGGTGTTGTTATTACCAGCATCAAACCTCGCATAGAAGGTATTGAGGTCATTTGCTAAGGAGATGTCATTGTTCAGTTTGAGGGAGGTGCCTTTGTAGTCTGTCATCGTTTTGAGGCCCTGCCACATAGCTCTGGAGTCAGCCTGTTCAAACTGGAGTTCAATTTTATCCCTGTAGCGCCGTTTTGCCTCTATTACTGTCCTCCTTACGTTGTATCGCGCCACCTTGTGGTCATTCATGTTGCCTGCCACCAGGCCGTTGTTGTATGCTTTGGTGCGCGCTTTCAGAGCTTCACGGACGGATTTGTCTACCCAGGGTTTTTGATTTGGGTAAACTTTAATTGTGGTAGTGGGGATTGTTTCTTCCACCAAAGTACAAACAAAGTCCAGCACTGTCTCCGTGTAGACATTAATGTTATCTGTGTCGCGGAACACGCTCCAGTCTGTGCACTCAAGCGCAGCCTGTAGCGTCTCCTCTGACGCCATATCCCATTTCTGCACCTCTCGCGAGACTACAGGTGTGCTCTTGATTTTTTATTTGTACTTTGGAGAAAGCAATATGGCCGCATGATCAGATTTTCCAAAGCCACTAGCAGCCTGAGACTTGTATCCACCCTTGAATTGCGTGTAACAGTGGTCTAAAATGTTACCGCCTCTGGTGTTACAAGTCACATGCTGATAGAAGTCAGGCAAAACCTTTCTCAGATTGGCGCTATTGAAATCACCCACTACTACAATGGCGGCGTTAACGTTCGCTGCCTGGAGTTTGTTTACCTCGTCGTGGAGCCTGGAGAGCGCGACACTATTGCTGGCTTGCGGTGGAATATACACTCCGACCAGGATTATCGCCGTTAACTCCCTCGGGAGGAAGAAAGGTCGACACTTGATGGTTATATATTCCAGGTTGGGGCAGCAGTGTTTCGATAATTCCTTCACGTTGGCTGGATCGCTCCAATTGTTGTTCAACATGAAGGCGATACTCGCCGCCTGATGATTCCTTTGTTCCTGGGGTCAGGTTTTGTGAAATGTCCTCTTTCGGTTTCTATGTAAAAGTCGAAGAGGAAATGAAAACAGCGATTATCCGTGCACGGCCCGAATGTGCTTGCGTGCACGTATAATATTGATCATCTAGCGTTTATTTGAAAACGATTCATAAATAGGCCGACAAATAACAACGTTATGGAATATTACAGTAAAAGACGATTTTCACAGAATGGTCCAGAAAGAACTGTTTTTTTATATCAAAACGAGTGCTTTTCTAAATGCTCTGAAACGGAAATGAAGTGATAAAAAACCAATCTGCCTTGACAGCACTGACTGGAAAAGCGGTCTTTGATAAGCGACGGGCAGATTAGACACATAGCCATAATTTAAAACATAGATTAGGCGATATTAAAGTTAACATTGGAGCGGACCGTGGCATTCAGGGGGTAAAAAGGAAAACACGGCGTGGCAGTGAAAGTGTTAAAGTGAATCATTATTATTACAGTATCTGGTTAAAGTGAATCATTATTACTACAGTAATCATTATTACTACAGTATCTGGTTAAAGTGAATCATTATTACTACAGTATCTGGTTAAAGTTAATCATTATTACTACAGTATCTGGTTAAAGTGAATCATTATTATTACAGTATCTGATTAAAGTGAATCATTATTACTACAGTATCTGGTTAAAGTGAATCATTATTACTACAGTATCTGGTTAAAGTGAATCATTATTACTACAGTATCTGGTTAAAGTGAATCATTATTACTACAGTATCTGGTTAAAGTGAATCATTACAGTATCTGGTTAAAGTGAATCATTATTATTACAGTATCTGGTTAAAGTGAATCATTATTATTACAGTATCTGGTTAAAGTGAATCATTATTACTACAGTATCTGGTTAAAGTGAATCATTATTATTACAGTATCTGGTTAAAGGTAATCATTATTACTACAGTATCTGGTTAAAGTGAATCATTATTACTACAGTATCTGGTTAAAGTTAATCATTATTGTTGTGAAGGATCAGATTAAACCGAATATATATATTTATTTATGGATATATATTTAATAGTATTTGTATATCGTTTGATATCCCTTGTATATTCCTTGTACATATACACTGAATATCCCTTTAGTCTACTAACAGCCCATAATAGTTTCATTCTCCCATTGGACCAGACCTCGGCGCCAGCAGCCATGCCCCTTGGTTCAAGTTCAATCGTGCCGACGAACATGTCGGTACTAGCCCGGTTCCGCGTAGGAATACGTCTACCGAAATAAGAATGGTACTATTTGTTCACAGCGCATATATATATGGCGCAAGTAAAGTAGAACTTCCTCTAGCCCTTAGCCCTTAGTTCGTACCCTCCAACCTAGTGGCAAGACGTTACAGCCTCACCCACGATACACGTGTGGTGTAGTATGGTCAACTTGGCCTCAGAATGGCATTGAGACATCGTGTGGATTAATAGCTAAATTGTCATAGTTTGGCACTATACCGTCGAGTGGGACGTATTCTATTAAGTTAATAATAGTCTATTATGTATGGTGCATCGTTCGGTTAGAGTTATAAAGTGAGTAGCACCCCCATCGTTCCTCGCGTTATCTAGAGTCTTAACCAGGTTGGGCAGACCACGTGTGGTGCTTTCATCCGAGGAGTTCTGGGCGAGGACGAGTGGACCTGCACATTGGATTAATCTACCCGGACGACTGTGAGCCCTACACGGCTTGGATTACCTACTTGCTTTGGTTGCTTTGATTATGCCATGGATAACAGCCAACACTGGTAAGTGTTGGAACTACCCCCGAGAGGAGTCCAGGTGAGACGGCGCTCTACCCCGAGTGAGGTCGCCTCACGTCTCTTCGTTGTGGATCTACAGATATCGCCTACGAGAGGGTCCAGCTGTATTCATCTGTGGACCAAGGTTCTGTGGGCACCGTGTTCAGCACTCTGAATTCTCCCAAGAAATCGTGGCCAGATGGGATATCGCCGGCGGCTCTCCTAAACCCCCCCCCCCCCTCTACTGACTTACAACCAGCAGAACCCCCCTTTAGTATATCCAGCTATAATCATTTAAGTACCATCGCTATAGTTCCCTAAAGAACCAGGTTGTATACTTGCTTCCTGCGTAACCAGAGATTGGACATTCAATGTTGATTTACCTACGAATACTCATTTGCCTTACAAGTGCATTCATAAATGTCAAATCATATTCAAATCATAAATGTCATTAAGTGAGCATTGTATATACCCTTTGCTATATATTAAAGTTTGACTTATACGTTTGTGTGGACTTGGTTTCATAGGTGGGAAAGTGTTTATCATATATACATCATGTACTGTGTGGCCAGTAGTTAAAGTACATAAAGCGGTAGTGGTTTAATGATACCATACTTATCAATACAGTCAGGGAATTGTACCCCTCAGTTACAATTGGTCCTTCGAGCCGGATGGTAACTAGTGTAATATTAATATAGTGTTATTAATATTGAAATGGCCTATGATGAACACTCCACGAAACAGTCCTCCTAAAGTAGAACGCCCGCGGCGCAGACGACAGCCACCTCCGTACCTAGAGGATTACGCTGTCAGTCAACTACCTAGCCTTCTACAAACAGTAAACGCGGTAAAAGTAGAAAGTAAAATTATGTCTGACCTTAACGATCAGGTTACCCCGACCACAGAGGCCCTAGTGGGTTCTAATGTAACTGACCAAGCTCACGGTGGGGACCAGGAGGGAACCGACATGCCTTTACACCCCGCCAATACCGAGGAAGTAGTCCCCGACCAGCCCCGGGAGGAAGACAACCCTACAGAGAGAGAACTCTGCACGGAAGAAGATGAGGAGAGCACCGAGGAAATAGAGCTCCCGGACTCCACACCGAGTACAGCCAGGAGCGGCTCACCTCTACAACCGTCTTCTCCCAGCGAAGCGGAGAGGATGCTATCACAGGCGTTCCTCGTCAGCCTGACAGCCTCTACCGAATGCGATCGACTCCAGGGTGAACGCGATCGACTTCAGATACAGCAACGGAGCGAAGAAGAGCACATACGCCTGGAAATGAGACGCCTTCAGACGGAAGAGAATATAGCAAGGGACCGGGCCGAAGCCCAGCGCGCCGCCGCCGAAGCCGAGCGCGCCGCTGCCGGTGCCCAAAGAGACGCAGAGCGCGACAGACTACAAGCGCAACTGATAGAGCAGCTGATCAAAAGGACAACACCCTCTCCCTCCGCCAGGGGTTCAAGGAGCTCATCGAGACACCAGTCAAGGGCAGCATCCCCCAACCGAGCAAGCGACCTTGAACTTGACCGACAGACCAAGTCTATACCCCCCGCAGACCCCCTTCCCCGACCGGTCCAAGCGAGACCCAGCTACCAGGAAGGAGCAGCATACACTGCGGAGAAGCAAAATAAACGACTACAGGATCTAGAGGACCTGATAGAAGAAGAAGAGGGAGAGGAGGAGAACCAAGCCCGACGACAGCACAGTACTCCACCGGACCAGGAGGTCCAGTACAGCCCAGGCTATACCCCCGCGGCGCTGCGCTACAGACCCCCGACTCTATTCACGGGTGAGCATGACGCACGACCAGCCCCGAGGAACAGCACCTGGACCAGCGGGCCATGGTACACTGCCGGTACCAGCCCACAGAGAGACGTAAGAGGAGACTCGCCTAGGAGGCCTCTCCCCCAACGCTCGCCGATGTATCAGCCATCCACGGCGTCATACATTGGCACACCGATGGTACCAGACTTCACCCATGAGAATCGGGCACAGTACACGGAGCTCCGGATGTGCCTAGAGACAATGCTGGTGGATGTCGTGGACGAACGCCACAAGTATGCAATATTACTGAAGCATCTGAAAGTACCCCGCGCGCACAATATAGCGCTAGCCTATGCCACCTCCACGACCCCATACACCGTGGCTCTAGCAGCGCTGGACCAGAGATATGGACGTATATGGGATTACGTAATCCAGGAGATAAGGCATATTGACCGCCTACCCCCAGCAACAGACAATCGCTCATTAGACGACCTGTCTATAAAAGTGCAGTCCCTGGTAGGGATGCTGGGAGCGCAACGAGAAAAGGGTAGGCACGAGCTATACGCCAACTCTAACGTCGAGAGGATTTTAGAGAAGCTGCCACCCGCCAGACAAGAGCGCTTTAGGCGGCAGAGAGACCACCGTGATCCTAATGGTCCCGAACCATCCCTCCTCGATCTAGCCGACTTCCTGGCGAGAGAAGTCAGCAGCTTACGACTGGATACGTTCGGGCGGAGCACCCCAAGCTCCAGAGAGGGACCCAGGAGAATAAACGATGGAAGAAGATTGGTGACCGTCATGCACCAATCAGAATCAGTACCGAGCAGTAGGAACCACAGTGCCCCCTCGAGGAAAGAGAAGTGGAAGGTGGTGTGCCCGTACTGCGAGAAGGAACACTGGCTGTCACAATGTGACCTGTTCACAAAGATGAAGGCAGAAGAAGTGAGTCAATGGATAAAGTCCAACAGGCGCTGTTACCGATGTGCGCGCAGTCACATGGCAGCCGAGTGCCGCCTGAAGAAGAGGTGCAGTCGGTGTGACGGAGCCCATCTAGATGTCCTACACGACAGTAACAGAAGAAAGCCTGCACCTGCACCATCGAGCAGCACCAAGGCAAGTGTCATGTACATTGACCCCGCCAGCAGCAGCGGCGCCCAAGTGCTCTTAAAGGTAGTCCGTGTGACATTGAGCTACCAAGATAAAGTCATGGACACTTACGCCGTCCTTGATGACGGGTCAGAGAAGACCCTTCTACTCGCGTCCGCTGCGGCCCAGCTGGGGCTGCGGGGGAGCGAGAACCAAATGACGATTCGGACAATAAGAAGAGATTTAAAGACGATAAAAGGCGAGAATGTCTCCTTCACTATCGCAGCAAGCGGGCAACCAGAGCGACGGTATAGGATTACAAATGCTTTCACCAGCCAAGAAATAGGACTATCACAGTACACCTACCCCATCGCCAAACTGATGGATAAATATGTGCACCTGCGCCAACTACCTATCCCGCTCATAGACGGCGCCACCCCGACCCTGCTGATAGGCTCCGACCATGCAGACCTCATAGTCCCGATAGACCGAGTCCATACAGGACCCAGAGGCTGTCCTGCAACAGTCGAGACCCGCCTAGGATGGACATTACAAGGCCCCCTCGCTAAATCTCTCAACCGAACAGCAGCCACTAGCTGCCTCCACTCCAGAGTGACAGAAGAAGACACCACACTCCTGCAGCATGTCGAGAGGCTATGGACACTAGAGACAATGCTTTACAAAGCGTTTCGACTCAAGAAGAAGCCGAGGCTCTCCTACTTAAGCTACGCGCCTCCCTGATCAAAGGCGGCTTTGATCTCAGGCAGTGGGCCAGCAGCGACCCGCACGTATTGCGCAGTCTCTCCCCCGCGGACAAGGCTGCCAGCAGCGAGACCTGGATGGCGACAATCCCAGGAGAAGCCCAAGAAATGACACTAGGACTAGTCTGGCGCTTCAAAACAGACTCGCTCCACTATAGACACAAACCCCTGACCACGGAGCAGGGAAGGTCGACGGCGATACCGACCACCAGACGGAGTGTGTACAGAACACTCGCCAGACAATATGACCCGTTGGGATGTATTCTACCGTACACCACCAGGGCAAAGATGATTGTACGAGCACTATGGGACAAGGACCAGGGCTGGGACGACCCAATACCCGCACCCCTTGCCTCCACATGGAGAGAGTGGGAGACGGAGCTCCGCTCACTCCCAGGCGTCAATATACGCCGCAGGTACTTCCTACCCACAGTGAGGCCAGAGACATGTAAGATGGATCTACACGTCTTCAGTGACGCCTCCGAAGTAGCCTATGGATCAGTGGCCTACTTGCGTGCCCAAGAGGAGGGAGGAGAGATACACACTGCTTTCATCCTGGCTCGCTCAAGAATAGCCCCACGAAAGCAACAATCTATCCCGCGTCTAGAGCTCTGCGCAGCCCTAGCAGGAGCGCATCTAGCCACGTTAATCCAACGTGAACTCACCATTCCGGTGCACAGAACAATCTTGTGGTCAGATTCCACGACAGTACTCACATGGATCAAGTCTGATTCATGCAGATACAAGGTCTTCGTGGGAGTCAGAGTCACCGAGATTCGGGAGTTAGCAGAAGCAGCGAGCTGGCGGTATGTGGACACCAAACACAACCCAGCTGACGTCATCACCCGTGGAATGTCCCTAGATGACCTCACCCGCCACAACATCTACAGTGACGGACCAGAGTTCCTCAAGCTCCCGGAAGGAGAGTGGCCTACGCCCACCCCACGGGAGGCGAGTAAAGAGGAGGCTGAGAACAAGAAACCTATGTTCTGTGGACTGAGCACAGTCGCCTCCACAGACCCCAACATAGATGACTGCCTCACCCTACAGAGTGCGCAACTAAAGACATTTCTGTGGCACCACCCAGAAATTCAGCCCACTGCCGACATTTCAGCAGCTGACTACGAAGAAGCAGAACTTCTTCTACTACAACGAGCCCAGAGAGACTCGTTCCCCGACGAGCTAGACTGTCTACAGGGAGGAAAGCCCGTCCCATCAGACAGCAGATTGCTCCACCTGGCACCCGAGAGCGACGCCCATAATCTCATAAGAGTGGGTGGTCGTCTGCGGAGAGCCCCCAATCTACTGGATGACGTTAAGTACCCGATAGTCTTGAACAGCCGACACAAGGTCACAGAGCTGATCATAAAGAAATACGACGAGGATGTGCACCACGCAGGAGCAGAGAGAGTCTTCGCGGAGATCAGACGTCGCTATTGGATACTTCAAGGAAGAGAAGCAGTGCGACGCTTCCAGCGAACCTGTCTAGACTGCCGAAAGTGGCGCGCGCAGCCCAGCATACCCCGGATGGCTGACCTACCTCCCTGTCGCCTCCGACTCGGCGACAAGCCATTCCACTCCACAGGCATGGACTGTTTTGGCCCGTTGTATATAAAGAAAGGAAGAGGAACCGAGAAGCGGTGGGGTATTGTATTCAAATGCATGACCACCAGAGCGATACATATCGAACTCCTTCCAACCATGAGCACAGACTCATTCCTTATGGCCTTCCGAAGATTCACATCACGGAAAGGAAAACCGTCTACATTGTTGTCTGATCACGGGACAAACTTCAAAGGCGGAGAAAGAGAGCTGAGAGAGAGCTTCCAAGCTATGGGCCCAGAACTTAAGACCCACCTCGCTCCAGCCCAGATTGACTTCCAGTTTAACCCCCCGAACGCACCCCACTTCGGTGGAACCTGGGAACGAGAAGTACGTTCTATAAAGACAGCCCTGTACGCCGTGCTTGGGGCCCAGACTGTAGCGGAAGAAGTCCTAATGACAGTCCTTACGGAGATCGAGGGAGTATTGAACTCCAAGCCCCTCGGCTACGTCTCCAGTGATGTAGCAGATGTCGACCCAGTCACCCCCAACACACTCCTGATGGGGCGGCTGGACCCTGCGCTACCCCAGACAGTGCACAGGCCTGAAGAAGCGAACGGCCGAAGAATGTGGAGGTACAGTCAAGTACTGGCTGACAAGTTTTGGAACAGCTTCCTACTCCACTACCTACCGTCTCTACAGACCCGCCAGAAGTGGGTAAAAAGAGAGAGACAATTTGACAGAAGGAACAGTCGTCATGATTATCGACCAGTCACTACCCAGAGCTATGTGGCCGGCTGGCCGCGTAAGCAAAGTGATCACCGGTGCCGATGGCAAGGTCCGAGCAGCTGAGGTGCTCGTCCAAGGGCGAACTTACACACGACCCATGGCGAGGCTAATAGAACTGCCAAGACTCCCAGACACTATCGATGACGACCATGACCCCATGACTTTGTGAGTTGACTGACCCTTACAGCGGACCTTGAGTGGTAGACAGTGCGGTTAATCTGTCTCTGCTTAGCTAATTAGGTGGGACTAATTAGGGGGCGGCTGTTGTGAAGAATCAGATTAAACCGAATATATATATTTATTTATGGATATATATTTAATAGTATTTGTATATCGTTTGATATCCCTTGTATATTCCTTATACATATACACTGAATATCCCTTTAGTCTACTAACAGCCCATAATAGTTTCATTCTCCCATTGGACCAGACCTCGGCGCCAGCAGCCATGCCCCTTGGTTCAAGTTCAATCGTGCCGACGAACATGTCGGTACTAGCCCGGTTCCGCGTAGGAATACGTCTACCGAAATAAGAATGGTACTATTTGTTCACAGCGCATATATATATGGCGCAAGTAAAGTAGAACTTCCTCTAGCCCTTAGCCCTTAGTTCGTACCCTCCAACCTAGTGGCAAGACGTTACAGCCTCACCCACGATACACGTGTGGTGTAGTATGGTCAACTTGGCCTCAGAATGGCATTGAGACATCGTGTGGATTAATAGCTAAATTGTCATAGTTTGGCACTATACCGTCGAGTGGGACGTATTCTATTAAGTTAATAATAGTCTATTATGTATGGTGCATCGTTCGGTTAGAGTTATAAAGTGAGTAGCACCCCCATCGTTCCTCGCGTTATCTAGAGTCTTAACCAGGTTGGGCAGACCACGTGTGGTGCTTTCATCCGAGGAGTTCTGGGCGAGGACGAGTGGACCTGCACATTGGATTAATCTACCCGGACGACTGTGAGCCCTACACGGCTTGGATTACCTACTTGCTTTGGTTGCTTTGATTATGCCATGGATAACAGCCAACACTGGTAAGTGTTGGAACTACCCCCGAGAGGAGTCCAGGTGAGACGGCGCTCTACCCCGAGTGAGGTCGCCTCACGTCTCTTCGTTGTGGATCTACAGATATCGCCTACGAGAGGGTCCAGCTGTATTCATCTGTGGACCAAGGTTCTGTGGGCACCGTGTTCAGCACTCTGAATTCTCCCAAGAAATCGTGGCCAGATGGGATATCGCCGGCGGCTCTCCTAAACCCCCCCCCCCCTCTACTGACTTACAACCAGCAGAACCCCCCTTTAGTATATCCAGCTATAATCATTTAAGTACCATCGCTATAGTTCCCTAAAGAACCAGGTTGTATACTTGCTTCCTGCGTAACCAGAGATTGGACATTCAATGTTGATTTACCTACGAATACTCATTTGCCTTACAAGTGCATTCATAAATGTCAAATCATATTCAAATCATAAATGTCATTAAGTGAGCATTGTATATACCCTTTGCTATATATTAAAGTTTGACTTATACGTTTGTGTGGACTTGGTTTCATAGGTGGGAAAGTGTTTATCATATATACATCATGTACTGTGTGGCCAGTAGTTAAAGTACATAAAGCGGTAGTGGTTTAATGATACCATACTTATCAATACAGTCAGGGAATTGTACCCCTCAGTTACAATTATTATTACAGTATCTGTCTGGTTAAAGTGAATCATTATTACTACAGTATCTGGTTAAAGTGAATCATTATTATTACAGTATCTGGTTCAAGTGAATCATTATCACTACAGTATCTGGTTAAAGTGAATCATTATTATTACAGTATCTGGTTAAAGTGAATCATTATTACTACAGTATCTGGTTAAAGTGAATCATTATTATTACAGTATCTGGTTAAAGTGAATCATTATTATTACAGTATCGGGTTAAAGTGAATCATTATTATTACAGTATCTGGTTAAAGTGAATCATTATTATTACAGTATATGTCTGGTTAAAGTGAATCATTTTTACTACAGTATCTGGTTAAAGTGAATCATTATTACTACAGTATCTGGTTAAAGTGAATCATTATTATTACAGTATCTGGTTAAAGGTAATCATTATTACTACAGTATCTGGTTAAAGTGAATCATTATTACTACAGTATCTGGTTAAAGTGAATCATTATTATTACAGTATCTGTCTGGTTAAAGTGAATCATTATTACTACAGTATCTGGTTAAAGTGAATCATTATTATTACAGTATCTGGTTCAAGTGAATCATTATCACTACAGTATCTGGTTAAAGTGAATCATTATTATTACAGTATCTGGTTAAAGTGAATCATTATTACTACAGTATCTGGTTAAAGTGAATCATTATTATTACAGTATCTGGTTAAAGTGAATCATTATTATTACAGTATCGGGTTAAAGTGAATCATTATTATTACAGTATCTGGTTAAAGTGAATCATTATTATTACAGTATCTGTCTGGTTAAAGTGAATCATTATTACTATCTGGTTAAAGTGAATCATTATTACTACAGTATCTGGTTAAAGTGAATCATTATTATTACAGTATCTGGTTAAAGTGAATCATTATTACTACAGTACAGTATCTGGTTAAAGTGAATCATTATTACTACAGTATCTGGTTAAAGTGAATCATTATTATTACAGTATCTGGTTAAAGTGAATCATTATTATTACAGTATCTGGTTAAAGTGAATCATTATTACTACAGTATCTGGTTAAAGTGAATCATTATTATTACAGTATCTGGTTAAAGGTAATCATTATTACTACAGTATCTGGTTAAAGTGAATCATTATTACTACAGTATCTGGTTAAAGTTAATCATTATTATTACAGTATCTGTCTGGTTAAAGTGAATCATTATTACTACAGTATCTGGTTAAAGTGAATCATTATTATTACAGTATCTGGTTCAAGTGAATCATTATCACTACAGTATCTGGTTAAAGTGAATCATTATTATTACAGTATCTGGTTAAAGTGAATCATTATTACTACAGTATCTGGTTAAAGTGAATCATTATTATTACAGTATCTGGTTAAAGTGAATCATTATTATTACAGTATCGGGTTAAAGTGAATCATTATTATTACAGTATCTGGTTAAAGTGAATCATTATTATTACAGTATATGTCTGGTTAAAGTGAATCATTTTTACTACAGTATCTGGTTAAAGTGAATCATTATTACTACAGTATCTGGTTAAAGTGAATCATTATTATTACAGTATCTGGTTAAAGTGAATCATTATTACTACAGTACAGTATCTGTTTAAAGTGAATCATTATTACTACAGTATCTGGTTAAAGTGAATCATTATTACTACAGTATCTGTCTGGTTAAAGTGAATCATTATTACTACAGTACAGTATCTGGTTAAAGTGAATCATTATTATTACAGTATCTGGTTAAAGTGAATCATTATTATTACAGTAGCTGGTTAAAGTGAATCATTATTACTACAGTATCTGGTTAAAGTGAATCATTATTATTACAGTATCTGGTTAAAGGTAATCATTATTACTACAGTATCTGGTTAAAGTGAATCATTATTACTACAGTATCTGGTTAAAGTGAATCATTATTATTACAGTATCTGTCTGGTTAAAGTGAATCATTATTACTACAGTATCTGGTTAAAGTGAATCATTATTATTACAGTATCTGGTTCAAGTGAATCATTATCACTACAGTATCTGGTTAAAGTGAATCATTATTATTACAGTATCTGGTTAAAGTGAATCATTATTACTACAGTATCTGGTTAAAGTGAATCATTATTATTACAGTATCTGGTTAAAGTGAATCATTATTATTACAGTATCGGGTTAAAGTGAATCATTATTATTACAGTATCTGGTTAAAGTGAATCATTATTATTACAGTATCTGTCTGGTTAAAGTGAATCATTATTACTATCTGGTTAAAGTGAATCATTATTACTACAGTATCTGGTTAAAGTGAATCATTATTATTACAGTATCTGGTTAAAGTGAATCATTATTACTACAGTACAGTATCTGGTTAAAGTGAATCATTATTACTACAGTATCTGGTTAAAGTGAATCATTATTACTACAGTATCTGGTTAAAGTGAATCATTGTTACTACAGTATCTGGTTAGAATATAATAGAAATACTTTTATTATCCTGTGGGAAATTGACACTGCAAATCGCTCAACATTTAAACATTTAGACAGGACAGGTCACGAATTAGAATAATAACACAAATCAAATCAAGTTGCCTAGGATAAGAGTAGAGTAAAATAGAATACAAATGGAATAAAATATACAGTAAATAAATACAGTAAAATTATACTGAGCATGGGGGAAGGGGGGGGGGGTACAGGTAGTAAAAACAACACAAGCAGTGTAAACAAATTGGTCAATATAATTAACTATTTAACTAACTGAAATGAAATATATATTCACAGTATTCACAGTGTCACATAAGGTGCAGTATGCATCAGGTAGTGTCATTGTCCTCCTTGGGTTCCTATTAGTCCTAGGTCAATGTCTGGCAGCCGTCGCTGCCCCCTGTTGTGGAGCCTGGAGGCCGCTAGTCGTGGCCTCCTGCCACTATGGAGCTGCCGCTCTGTGCTCAGTGATGCAGTGAGGCACAGTGATGCATTGTATAGTCTGATGGCTGTTGGAATGAAGGACTTCCTGTGCCGTTCAGTGCTGCATTTGGGTAGTGTGAGCCTAGCACTGAACATGCTCCTCCTGTCAGCCAAGTCTGTGTATAGTGGGTGGGTGGGGTTTTCCCTGATGGCCTGGAGCTTAGCAAGGCTCCTCCTCTCTGCCACCCTCGCTAGAGAGTCCAGCTCCACCCCAACCACGCTGCTGACCTTCCTGACCAGCTTATCCAGCCTGGTTGTGTCCCCTGCTCTCAGTCCGCTGCCCCAGCAGGTCACAGCGTACTGGTTAAAGTGAATCATTATTATTACAGTATCTGGTTAAAGTGAATCATTATTATTACAGTATCTGGTTAAAGTGAATCATTATTATTATAGTATCTGGTTAAAGTGAATCATTATTACTACAGTATCTGGTTAAAGTTAATCATTCTATTACTACAGTATCTGGTTAAAGTGAATCATTATTATTACAGTATCTGGTTAAAGTGAATCATTATTATTACAGTATCTGGTTAAAGTGAATCATTATTACTACAGTATCTGGTTAAAGTGAATCATTATTACTACCGTATCTGGTTAAAGTGAATCATTATTATAACAGTATCTGGTTAAAGTTAATCATTATTATTACAGTATCTGGTTAAAGGTAATCATTATTACTACAGTATCTGGTTAAAGTGAATCATTATTACTACAGTATCTGGTTAAAGTGAATCATTATCACTACAGTATCTGGTTAAAGTGAATCATTATTACTACAGTATCTGGTTAAAGTGAATCATTATTATTACAGTATCTCGTTCAAGTGAATCATTATCACTACAATATCTCGTTCAAGTGAATCATTATTATTACAGTATCTGGTTAAAGTGATTAATCTTTACTACAGTATCTGGTTAAAGTGAATCCTTATTATTACAGTATATGGTTAAAGTGAATCATTATTATTACAGTATCTGGTTAAAGTGAATCATTATTACTACAGTATCTGGTTGAAGTGAATCATTATTACTACAGTATCTGGTTAAAGTGAATCATTATTATTACAGTATCTGGTTAAAGTGAATCATTATTACTACAGTATCTGGTTAAAGTGAATCATTATTATTACAGAATCTGGTTAAAGTGAATCATTATCACTACATATCTGGTTAAAGTGAATCATTATTACTACAGTATCTGGTTAAAGTGAATCATTATTATTACAGTATCTGGTTAAAGTGAATCATTATTATTACAGTATCTGGTTAAAGTGAATCATTATTACTACAGTATCTGGTTAAAGTGAATCATTATTACTACAGTATCTGGTTGAAGTGAATCATTATTACTACAGTATCTGGTTGAAGTGAATCATTATTATTACTACTGAATTCCCAGGTGTCTTGACTGGGGAAATCATTCAGGCCAGGAAATATAGTGCAAAATATAGCCCCAGTCAGGCCACTTTTTAAGCAGGGGGTCTGGGGTCCCCCACCAGGACATTTCTTGTTACAAAGACTTCATTTCCTGCATTCTGGTGCAGGCATTTTTTTATTTGTACCCTTTAAATGCTACAGTATCTGAATCTCCACCTGTTTTTGATCCACTAGGCCAGGGGTTCCCAAAGTCGGGGTCGCGACCCAGAAGGGTCGCAAGCCGCCGTGTGGGGGGGGAGGGGGGGGGGGGGGGGTCGCCAGATGATTTAAAAAAATTAAAATCCAAAACTAATTTTTTATTTTTTTTTGCAGTCAGGCCACTGAACTTAGAAGCAGGCCAGGCCAGTGTTTCTAGTTGCAGCAGCACAATAGTTAGATAACCTAGGTGGGGAACAACCAGGAGATCACTGCAACTCACACAAGTTGGAGAACTATCTCTCTCTCTCTCTCTCTCTCTTGCTCTCACACACACACACAAAAGGAGCCGCATGTGATTGGTGGAGGCGGGACCCTTACAAAAAACTGTTGTTGCTAATCATTGACACATGCTAATCCCCCCCAGAAAAATCTACTTTGCATTTGATATATTGCAAATATTATGCCATCACACACACTGGGATTTAAAGGGTTAGAATTATAAAATTAATATGTGGTGTTATGATCAGGGCTGAAGTTGAATAAAAGATTGTATTATTTTCAATCTGACATTACAAAAAAACAGAAAATCCATCAAAATCAGTGTTGTTGCGAATCATACATATGCTAGCCTGTTTTTTAACAATAATTTGTGATGCCATCACAAACACTGGCATTTAAAGGGTACAAATAAAAAAAATGCCTGCACCAGAATGCAGGAAATGAAGTCTTTGTAACAAGAAATGTCCTGGTGGGGGACCCCAGACCCCCTGCTTAAAAAGTGGCCTGACTGGAGCTATATTTTGCACTATATTTCCTGGCCTGAATGATTTCCCCAGTCAAGACACCTGGGAAGCCCTGTTCAGAGGAGGAGTGTGGAAGGAGGGATGGACGGAGGAGGAGGAGAGAGAGAGCATGTCCCGGTCGGAGTACCAGGACAGACTGTTCGGTGTCCTGCTGTACATGAGAGAGAACCAGCTGTATCCTCAGCAGGCCCTAGCTAGCACCATCCAGACCTGGTTCCAGAGGTACGACAGCTGAACACCTCCTAGCTAGCACCATCCAGACCTGGTTCCAGAGGTACGGCAGCTGAACACGCCCTAGCTAGCACCATCCAGACCTGGTTCCAGAGGTACGACATAGGGATGTCCGATATTGGCATTAACCCTTTCACTGCCACACGACAGCCGGTTAACCCTTTCACTGTGACAATACAGAAGGTTAGCCCTTTACTATCACACAACCGACGGCGATGCTCCATCATTAGCATCATTAGCTCCGCGGATGCAAAAGACTACACTCAAGTTAGGTTGTGCCAAATCCTTGCGTAAAACCTTGCCTTTTTCCTGACTCGATGCCCTGAGATTTCTATAACTCATATTTCACTAATAACACTTAAAACCATTGGTAAACAAACGTAGTGCTGAAAATATACACTTTGACTGCTGTTTTGACAGGGTTAGGGTCTTTACTCTTGGCTACACACTTATATATTATATAGAATCTCTCTCTCTCTCTCTCTCTCTCTCTCTCTCTAGTCTCCCAGGGCAAAACTGGAAAGGCATCAACTCTAAGTAATATGAATGCGTGTGTGTGTGTATGTTTGTAAAGGTATGTGTGATTGATTGATTGATTGAAAACTTTATTAACAGATTGCAGAATGGGTACAATACAGTACAGCTCAATACACACAATTGTTAAGGGGATGCAGACCAGAGAAAGACTTTCGTCTTGTTTACATCAGGGTCCCCCATTTTCAATTCATCAGGACATATATGACATACATGACATACAGATAGTCAGTACTGCTACATCTATACATTTATGACATACCAGATTTGCAAATACAGTACCGTTTGTGATACAGAAGGAGTCAGGAAAAGGGAGTATATACATTTGACGTAGAAACTGTACATTGGAGGAGGTTGGGTGGGGGGGGTTGGGTACACTGGGATATTGACAACCATACTGGGTAATCTACATTGGAGGTGGTTGGGGGGGGGGGGGGCACACTGTATAAACAAGCAAAACTGTACATTGAGGGGGGGGGGGGGGACACTGTACAAACAAACAAAATTGTACATTGGACTATTGACAACCATACTAGGTAAATTACTGTACATTGGCAAAACTGTACATTGAGGGGGGGGGGGAGACACTGTACAAACAAACAAAATTGTACATTGGACTATTGACAAAACCATACTAGGTAAGTGACTGTACATTGGAGGGGGTTGGGTTAGGATATTTACAGGGGCCAGTGTTGAATTGCAGTCTCCCGTAGGTGTCCCTTGAGAGAGGTTTTGAAAGTGGGTAGTGATCCACATTCCTTTACAGCTTTGGGTAGGGCGTTCCACATTGATGTGGCATAATTGCGAAACGTGTTTAGTCCCTTATTTGAGCCGAATCTGGGTTTAACATGATTTGTGGAGCTCCCTCTGGTGTTGTGATCGTGGTATTCACTGACCTTTGGGAAGTATTTTGACATGTACATGGGTACCTTGGTCGTGTAGTGTATCTTGTAGACCAGGCCCATTGCAAGTTGCTGTACTCTGTCGTCTACTCTAAGCCATCCTAGGTTGTCAAAGTGGGCAGGGGTGAGGTGGGTTCTAGGAGTAAGGTCAAGCAGTAGTCTGACCAGTTTGTTTTGAGATGTTTGTAATTTTGTTTTTAGCGCCTTTGAGGTGCTTTGGTACCATGAGGTGCAAGCATAGTCGTAGTACCCCTGAATGAGTGCTCCTGCCAGAGTCTTCAGGGTATTCTTGTTTACCAGAGAGGAGATCCGGTACAAGAATCGAGTTCGTTGGTTGACTTTTTTTATTACATTGGATGCCATTTTGTCACAGGAGAGATTAGCCTCTAGGATGGAACCCAGGTAGGTAATTTCATCTTTCCTTGTGACAATATTGTCACCCACTGTAACTGAGAAGCCGTCGGTCTTGCTGAGTTTGTTATTTGAACCGAAGAGAATGGACTCTGTTTTGCCCATGTGTAATGATAGTTTGTTATCAGCGAGCCATATGCAGATTCTGCCTAGTTCCGAGCTGAGGGTTTTTTCAACCTGTAACTTGTTCTTGTCAGAGACCAGCAGGGCTGAGTCGTCCGCAAACAGGAACAAGTTGTCTGTGGGTGTGTGTGTTGATATATCTTGTGTGTTTGTTTCATATGTGTATGTATGTGTGTCTGTGTTTATCTCATGTGTGTATATCTCATATCTGTATGTGTGTGTGGATGTGTTTATCTTCTGTGTGTGTGTTTGTGTGTGTGTTTATCTAATATGCGTGTGTGTGACTGTGTGTTTATCTCATATATGTGTCAGTGCATGTGAGCGGATCGGCGCGGGCGAGAAATCCGCTCTTCGCTCTAGACGGCTTGTTCCGCTCCGCTAATCGCTCATGTTGACCCCGCCCCCAAGTCGCGCTCGCTCACCGCTCACCTTCTTTTATGAATCAAGCCCTCCCCGCTCCACCTCGCTCCACAGCTCGCTCGGCAGATACATTTTTTGGAGCATGATGTAAATTAGCTTGATTTGACCAAACTACAACAGTCTACACCCCCTGGGCCCCTTAACAATTGTTTGTATTGAGCCGTATTGTAATTGTACCCATTCTGCAATGTTAAATAACGTTGTTTATCCATTCACTAGCTCTACTAAGCGATGGTAGCTAGCCTAGCCACAATGCTATGGTTGCTGCCATTCACGTTAGCATGTAAGCTAACGACAACAGGAGCATGATGTAAATTAGCTTGATTTGACCAAACTACAACAGTCTACACCCCCTGGGCCCCTTAACAATTGTTTGTATAGAGCCGTATTGTAATTGTACCCATTCTGCAATGTTAAATAACGTTGTTTATCCATTCACTAGCTCTATGGTTGTTGCCATTCACGTTAGCATGTGTCACGTACGTGGGTTGTTCATTATCATTATTGACATATATTTTAACACCATGTAACATCAGGGTAATATATTATTTGTGTTGTCTGTTATGTGTGGTGTTGTGTCATCTCCTAATTGCTGTTTCTATTCACAGATGCCACTCATCTCCCTGATTGGATTGGTTGCATCTGATTGGTGCACCTTGGAACAGGCAGTGGAGATGGGTGGTTAATAGAGTGGAGATGACACACATCGGGGCGCCTCACTCTGTCAGTGCTACTGATCAGAGTTTCGTGAGGTTGCCATTTATTGACCATTGTGGAACAATACTGTGCTTGTCTACTGCTTCGTGTGGACTAAGTACTAAGTATATATATATAGAGAAGTGCCCTCTGCGCCACTTCTCTCTTGTTGGCTTTAGGCCTATCTTCCACTGAGTGTGGAATTGTACCTTTGGTACCTTTGAGTGTCTGTGGGCGCTTATTTAATATATCCCATATATCACTTTGTTCTCCAATTACCTTTTTCCCTATTTGTTACATGTTTGTGGGTTGTCTTTTCCCTTTGTTGCATCATCAATCAGAGGAGGTTTAAAGCCCTACCCTGTGTAATAAATATAATTTACTATTTTGGATCAACGTCTTGTGTTCACTTTATTACCTGCTCGGGACCTTGCTTAAAGCACTACTGGACGGGCTGGTTTTCACATACAGCCCGTTCCAGCTTATATTATATATTGTCTTGTGACATTGCTATGTGACACATGTAAGCTAACGACAACAACAATGGCGGAATATACTTTTGTCTGGCAGGATGTGAGTGACGGTTCACCCTTCTCATTGGTTGAAAATGGCCTTCATATTTGTACATCGCCACCTGTTGCTTTGGCATTGTACTACATGTATATTACATCAGTGTTAAACCACTGTGAGCGGCCCGGAGGCGTCTATGCTTTCTACAACGCCACTCGGTTTCCGCATTGCCGTTTTGCGCTCTGATTGGCCGAGCGCGCGCATGCGCATGAGCCGCGACAAGCTCCTCTATCTAAACTCCGCTTAAGCTCCAGGAGAGAGGAGAGAGGCTGAAAAGCCGCAGTTCTTGCCCGACTGATGGGAGCCGAATCCCGGATCCGATTTTTCTGATGAATACCCCCAAAACATGGAGGTCCCGAACGCAATTTATACAAATGGAAGTATTGATTACGCCGTAACGAATCATTAAAAAAATATACCGTTAACTGGAATATGTTGTGTGTGCCTTTACACATATGTTGGATTATGTAATTGGTTTGTCATGACAAACTAATAAAAAATCGCATCGCCGGCTTCGCGGCTGCGTTGCCGGTCCGCGACCCGAGCTCTGGTGTCCGCTGGAGCAAGCCGCAGACGGTCTTAATTACATAATCCAACATATGTGTAAAGGCACACACAACATATTCCAGTTAACGGTATATTTTTTTAATGATTCGTTACGGCGTAATCAATACTTCCATTTGTATAAATTGCGGTAAGGGGAGCTTAGTATTCCTGCCTCTGAGGAGCGCGTTGCGGCTTATGCGCATGCGCGCGCTCGGCCAATCAGAGCAACGCGGAAGGGCATGTTGGTTGCCGAAAGTATTCACGTGGCCCGGAGCGGATTGGAGCGGAGGAGAACTCTCGCTCCGGAAGTCGCGCCGACCCATTTTAAAACCCACTCCGCCGCTCACTTCAAAACCACCTGCTCCGCTCCCCACGCCGCTCACATGCACTGGTGTGTGTGTGTGTGTGTGTGTGTGTGTGTGTGTGTGTGTGTGTGTGTGTGTGTGTGTGTGTGTGTGTGTGTGTGTATAGAGGTGTGTGTGCATGTTGCAGTTCAGAGCTGGAGTCCATCCTGATCAGTAGAATATCAACAGCTGAAGAAGAAATTCATGACTGAAGTTATACAAGGAAGAGACGTCTTCAATGAGACGATACCTCAGGTACACACACTCACACACACACACACACACACTCACACACACACACATACAGGCTCTCTCTATCTCTTTCACTCTGTCTCTCCATTCCTTCTCCTCTCTCTCTCTCTCTCTCTCTCTCTCTCTCTTTCTCTCTCCCTCTCTATTCAATTCAAAGGTGCTTTATTTGCATGCATGTCAAACAATTAACAGTATTTTTATGTATTTATTTTTTAGTCAATGTGTTTTTCAAGTTTTAGACGTTACAGTAGACATTACAGACGTATCAAACATAAGCACACACAAAACAAAACCAGGAAAACATAAAAACAGTTCACAGAGCACTTCAATACAAAACCGTTACAATACAATACAGAGTCATTATCTCAGGAGATGAGAGACATAGTCAACCGTTCCACCTGAGAAATAAAGGGCTGCCGCACCACATCAAACTTTCCACTTGATCCCCGCAATGTGTATTTTATCTTTTCCACTTTTAAACAATACATAACATCACAAATCCACCTGAGGGAGGACGATCATTTTTCCAGTTCAGAAGAATGAGACGCCTTGCTAGAAGGGAGGAGTAAGCAAATGGCAATACAGTTCAGCTGTGCTTCTGGTAGATCAGAATCCCCCGAGAGAGAACACCAACAAGTCCCAGAAAATGACATGGTTAACCCTTTCACTGCCACACGACAGCTAATGATGCTAATGATGGAGCATCGCCGTCGGTTGTGTGATAGTAAAGGGCTAACCTTCTGTATTGTCACAGTGAAATGGTTAACCGGCTGTTGTGTGGCAGTGAAAGGGTTCAAGTATCCGACCTGCAAGCTAGCTCCTCTGAGTAGAGCTCAAATATGGAGGACCAGAAAGCTTTTTCTCCTTATTTTCTATTTTCCCCCATCCCAATTTCGAGTTTCCAATTCTCCCTCCCCTGTCTTGAACGTTGCTCGACTATGCCCCCCACTGGTCGGTTGTAGGGAGGATAGAAGCCTTGCGTCACGTGTCCCCTCCAATACACGAGGAGGCAGCCTGTCACATCTTTTCACCTGCCAGCGCGGACTCTCAGTGGCGAGGTGTAACATGTGGGAGGCTCACGCTGCCCCCGCTACTTCCTGTCTCTGCTGTGCAGGCGTCCCCCAACCGACCTGTAGGAGTCGCTGTCCATAACGTCCAAATCCCCACCCATCGACTTCCACCCGCTACCTCTGCCAATGAGTTAGTATGACCAGGGACGTGCACAGGATTTAGAAGGCTGAAAAGGGCACTGGGCCTGTGCTATTTTGGGGGGCCCTTTTTGGGCGGGGAGGGGCCTTTTTATGCTTTTTGGGGGGTTTTGGTGATCAAATATTGAATATTGAACTATAATAATCAGTGCAGGAGCTCACTTATCCTTGAAAGACACTTTTATCACTGACTTAAAAGGCCCATACATCTCCATAAATGTTCAGGGCAGAGGGAATAAGTGCATACCCTACAGACCGCAAGTCTGTTAGGACAGCAGACTCGGTTGGCACTGCTCAAAACTTTTTTAGCTTTTAAATGAATTATTATCTTTATTTCATTGTCTTATTTTTCTTTATTTCTATACATTTTACTTAAATATTTTATTATAATTTGTATCATTGTTTTATGTCATTTTTTTATCATTTTATTAGTTCTTTTTTAATGTCAACATATTATTTATATTATTCAACTCAAACATGTTCCGGTGTGATGTCACAGTATGATGTCATAATAGAATAATCTAGAACATTTGTGATGCCACAGTATGTTGTCATAATCAAACATTCTAGAACATTTGTGATGTCAAAGTATGATGTCATAATCAAACATTCTAGAACATTTGTGATGTGACAGTATGATGTGATAATAGAACATTCTAGTACATTTGTGTACAGTATATATTCAACAATTCTCTCAGAAGATCTCATATTGCGTCTACTCTGCCGGAAATTCAAATAAGAAGAAGAAGAAGAAGAAGATCTCATATCTCAGAAGACCAAGTGAAGATATCACTTGTTGTTTCCGGCTCCTTGTCTGTAAGCTTGAATATATTCTGTAGATACAATTTAAAATCCCCACATGGAAAAGGAAACAATGTCCTGTAAAATCCTTAATGAGCTGCGTCTGGAGGGAAGGTTCTGTGATGTGGTTATTAAAGTCAACAGCACCGAGTTTAACGCCCACAAGGCAATCCTGTGTTGCTGCAGCACCTATTTCAGGTAAGTTTAGCTTGGTTCAGGTTAGCTTGGTTCAGGTTAGCTTGGTTAGTAAACAAGATACCATACTGTACTTTTACTGTAAACAGATACTATACTGTACTTCTACTGTAAACAGATACTATACTGTACGTCTACTGTAAAAATATACTATACTGTAATTCTACTGTAAACAGATACTATACTGTACTTCTACTGTAAACAGATAATATACTGTACTTATACTGTAAACATATACTATACTGTACTTCTACTGTAAACAGCTACTATACTGTACTTCTAATGTAAACAGATACTATACTGTACTTATACTGTAAACAGATACTGTACTTCTACTGTAAACCGATACTATACTGTACTTCTACTGTAAACATACTATACTGTATGTCTACTGTAAAAAGATACTATACTGTACTTCTACTGTAAAAAGATAATATACTGTACTTCTACTGTAAACAGATACTATATGTAACCCAGGGTTCAGATTCATAACTATTTTAGTCATAGGGACATAAATAGTTAATGCTATTATGTAAGAACATTTGTGATGTCACAGTATGATGTCATAATAGAACATTCTAGAACATAGAACCTTCTAGAACGTTTGTGGTGATGTTGTAATAGACCTTTCTGGAACATAGAACATTCTGGAATGTTTGTGGTGATGTCATAATACAACTTTCTAGAACGTAAAACATTCTGGAACCACCGTATGATGGCATGATAGAAGGTTCTGGAACCTTTGTGAACATTTTGGAATGTTTGTGGTGATGTCATAATAGAACATTTGTGTACAGTATATATTCAACAATTCTCTCAGAAGTTCTCATATCTCAGAAGACCAAGTGAAGATATTACTTGTTGTTTCCGGCTCCTTGTCTGTAAGCTTGAATATATTCTGTAGATACAATTTAAAATCCCCACATGGAAAAGGAAACAATGTCCTGTACAATCCTTAATGAGCTGCGTCTGGAGGGAAGGTTCTGTGATGTGGTTATTAAAGTCAACAGCACCGAGTTTAACGCCCACAAGGCAATCCTGTGTTGCTGCAGCACCTATTTCAGGTAAGTTTAGCTTGGTTCAGGTTAGCTTGGTTCAGGTTAGCTTGGTTAGTAAACAAGATACCATACTGTACTTTTACTGTAAACAGATACTATACTGTACTTCTACTGTAAACAGATACTATACTGTACGTCTACTGTAAAAATATACTATACTGTAATTCTACTGTAAACAGATACTATACTGTACTTCTACTGTAAACAGATAATATACTGTACTTATACTGTAAACATATACTATACTGTACTTCTAATGTAAACAGCTACTATACTGTACTTCTAATGTAAACAGATACTATACTGTACTTATACTGTAAACAGATACTGTACTTCTACTGTAAACCGATACTATACTGTACTTCTACTGTAAACATACTATACTGTATGTCTACTGTAAAAAGATAGTATACTGTACAGTACTTCTACTGTAAAAAGATAATATACTGTACTTCTACTGTAAACAGATACTATATGTAACCCAGGGTTCAGATTCATAACTATTTTAGTCATAGGGACATAAATAGTTAATGCTATTATGTAAGAACATTTGTGATGTCACAGTATGATGTCATAATAGAACATTCTAGAACATAGAACCTTCTAGAACGTTTGTGGTGATGTTGTAATAGACCTTTCTGGAACATAGAACATTCTGGAATGTTTGTGGTGATGTCATAATACAACTTTCTAGAACGTAAAACATTCTGGAACCACCGTATGATGGCATGATAGAAGGTTCTGGAACCTTTGTGAACATTTTGGAATGTTTGTGGTGATGTCATAATAGAACATTTGTGTACAGTATATATTCAACAATTCTCTCAGAAGTTCTCATATCTCAGAAGACCAAGTGAAGATATTACTTGTTGTTTCCGGCTCCTTGTCTGTAAGCTTGAATATATTCTGTAGATACAATTTAAAATCCCCACATGGAAAAGGAAACAATGTCCTGTACAATCCTTAATGAGCTGCGTCTGGAGGGAAGGTTCTGTGATGTGGTTATTAAAGTCAACAGCACCGAGTTTAACGCCCACAAGGCAATCCTGTGTTGCTGCAGCACCTATTTCAGGTAAGTTTAGCTTGGTTCAGGTTAGCTTGGTTCAGGTTAGCTTGGTTAGTAAACAAGATACCATACTGTACTTTTACTGTAAACAGATACTATACTGTACTTCTACTGTAAACAGATACTATACTGTACGTCTACTGTAAAAATATACTATACTGTAATTCTACTGTAAACAGATACTATACTGTACTTCTACTGTAAACAGATAATATACTGTACTTATACTGTAAACATATACTATACTGTACTTCTAATGTAAACAGCTACTATACTGTACTTCTAATGTAAACAGATACTATACTGTACTTATACTGTAAACAGATACTGTACTTCTACTGTAAACCGATACTATACTGTACTTCTACTGTAAACATACTATACTGTATGTCTACTGTAAAAAGATAGTATACTGTACAGTACTTCTACTGTAAAAAGATAATATACTGTACTTCTACTGTAAACAGATACTATATGTAACCCAGGGTTCAGATTCATAACTATTTTAGTCATAGGGACATAAATAGTTAATGCTATTATGTAAGAACATTTGTGATGTCACAGTATGATGTCATAATAGAACATTCTAGAACATAGAACCTTCTAGAACGTTTGTGGATGTCGTAATAGACCTTTATGGAACATAGAACATTCTGGAATGTTTGTGGTGATGTCATAATACAACTTTCTAGAACGTAAAACATTCTGGAACCACCGTATGATGGCATGATAGAAGGTTCTGGAACCTTTGTGAACATTCTGGAATGTTTGTGGTGATGTCTTAATAGAACATTTGTGTACAGTATATATTCAACAATTCTCTCAGAAGTTCTCATATCTCAGAAGACCAAGTGAAGATATCACTTGTTGTTTCCGGCTACTTGTCTGTAAGCTTGAATATATTCTGTAGATACAATTTAAAATCCCCACATGGAAAAGGAAACAATGTCCTGTACAATCCTTAATGAGCTGCGTCTGGAGGGAAGGTTCTGTGATGTGGTTATTAAAGTCAACAGCACCGAGTTTAACGCCCACAAGGCAATCCTGTGTTGCTGCAGCACCTATTTCAGGTAAGTTTAGCTTGGTTCAGGTTAGTTTGGTTAGTAAACAGATAGCATACTGTACTTTTACTGTAAACAGATACTATACTGTACGGCTACTGTAAACATATACTATACTGTACGTCTACTGTAAAAATATACTATACTGTAATTCTACTGTAAACAGATACTGTACTGTACTTATACTGTAAACAGATACTATACTGTACTTCTACTGTAAACATAAACTATACTGTACTTCTACTGTAAACAGCTACTATACTGTACTTCTAATGTAAACAGATACTATACTGTACTTATACTGTAAACATATACTGTACTTCTACTGTAAACCGATACTATACTGTACTTCTACTGTAAACAAATACTATACTGTATGTCTACTGTAAAAAGATACTATACTGTACTTCTACGGTAAAAAGATACTATACTGTACTTCTACTGTAAACAGATACTGTAACCCAGGGTTCAGATTCATAACTATTTAGTCATAGGGACATAAATAGTTAATGCTATTGAAGTTACAAATCAGCTGTGACTTTGTAAACAACAGTTTTGGAATGACCAATTTCAGAGCAAGAAAGTAGATGCTGGATACAAGTTGAAAGTCAATGGCTTCAGGTTCTCAGTCAATTTATTCAGCAGGGCACCAGCGGTAGAAATACAGCAATATCACAGGATACAAATAATCTCTCTGACACACAGCTTGTCCTGTCGTGTGTCCCTAATGTCGAGACTGCTCAGTAATTAAACACTTTCTCGACCCCCGTACCTGGTACTGGAGTCGACTGGTCCACATAGCATAATGACAATACATTTATTTGATCACAAAGGCTGACTTTCGTTCAAGACATTAATTAACATGGTAATTCACTCATTCTGGCTCCTGGGTGGGGATGAGATAGTGTGTGGGTGTGTGTGTATGCATCTATTGTGTGCCTCTCTCGGTCATCAGGTTTGCAACAAAACGGGTTCCTGGGTGGGGGTGTGATAGTGTGTGTGTGTGTGTGTCAATCAGGTTTGCCAAGGTCAAGCCAAACTGTGGTCAGCTAGCCATTCTGAATAATGCTATAATACTGTTGAAATAACTATTACTAATTAATCAAAAATACACTATAATATCAAATCTATTAGCCATGTGAACATAAATGGTTACTTCACTATTATGTAAGAACATTTGTGATGTCACAGTATGATGTCATAATAGAACATTCTAGAACATTTTGTGGTGATGTCGTAATAGACCTTTCTGGAACATAGAACATTCTGGAATGTTTGTGGTGATGTCATAATAGAACTTTCTAGAACGTAAAACATTCTGGAACCACCGTATGATGGCATGATAGAAGGTTCTGGAACCTTTGTGAACATTCTGGAATGTTTGTGGTGATGTCATAATAGAACATTCTAGAACATTTGTGTACAGTATATATTCAACAATTTGGACGAATTTGTAAAGGTTGAAATACTGGGTTTGTTTAAAGGGGCTATGTACTATAAATGTCATTTTTCAGTCTCTAGCATTGTATTATAGTAATAGGAGTTCATATCAATGTGTTTTAGTGTCTAAATACCATATTGGCGGATTGCTCTGTTTCAGCTCAGCCCCTTTGCTCCTCCAGTAAATCAGGCCATTTTGATTTGAACGGCCGATATACGTCATACGGCCGCTGGGTGATGCGATTGGCTCTGTGGTTGGAGCTAATGCCCGCCCCCATTCTACCTAGACTAGACAGCGAGTGGAAAGAAAGAAAGAAAAAAAAACACAAGCTGCCGAGAACTCTCATTAGCCGAGAGGGAGAGAAAGGAAGAGAGAGGGAGGGAGGGAGGGAGAGAGGGGGCCTGTCTTTTTTTTCTCTCTCTCTCTCTCTCCCACCCCCTCCCTCTCTCTCTCTCTCTCTATGCCGCGCGCGGACTCATCACCGAGAGGGAGAGAAAGGAAGAGAGAGAGAGAGAGAGATGGAGAGAGAGGGGGCACTTGGGGGGGGGTACCTGCCGGCCGCGTGCCACAGACCCGCAAACGGGAGATTGAAAGAAAGAAAAGAAAAAAAACACAAGCTGCCGCAAACTCTCATCACCGAGAGCCGAGAGGGAGAGAAAGGAAGAGAGAGGGAGGGAGGGAGAGGGGCTTGTCTTTTTTTTTTCTCTCTCTCTCTCTCTCTCTCTCTCTCTCTCTCTCTCTCTCCCACCCCCTCCCTCTCTCTCTCTCTCTCTCTCTCTCTGCCGCGCGCGGACTCATCACTGAGAGGGAGAGAAAGGAAGAGAGAGGGAGGGAGGGAGAGAGGGGGCCTGTCTTTTTCTCTCTCTCTCTCTCTCTCTCTCTCTCTCTCTCTCTCTCTCTCTCTCTCTCTCTCTCTCTCTCTCTCTCTCTCTCTCTCTCTCTCTCCCACCCCCTCTCTCTCTCTCTCTCTCTCTCTCTCTCTCTCTCTCTCTTCCCCCCCCTCCCTCCCTCCCTCTACCAGTGCAGACTGTGGACTGACTGTCACTCAAAGTGCTTATGGGCGGAGCCAGGCCATAACAGCCTGATTTCTTGAGGCTGAAAAATGATGGTTTTGAGTACTTGATTAGAAATATAAAACAATGTATTTTTTTTTTTTAAAACCTTACAAATATCTTCAATAGACTAACAGGAATTGTGTAAAGTTGCCCAAATAGTGCTAGGAATAGCAGTACATAGCCCCTTTAATAATGTGTGGTTAGAAGGCTGCTTGCCAAAGGAGTGGAAGCATGCCGTCATCATTCCTATTTTGAAGCCAGGTAAAGTAGCGGCGGACCCAGGGTCATACCGACCCATAGCCTTGACGTCTGTATTGTGTAAAATTATGGAAAGGATGATTACTAATAGATTAGTTTATTTTTTAGAAAGTAAGGATCTTTATGTTGGGTATCAGAATGGGTTTAGAAATGGCAGGTCTACAATGGAATCAGTAGCTGTTCTAGATCAGGACATTAGACAGGCTTTTGACAATAAGGAAGTAGTGATAAGTGTATTTTTGGATATTGAGAAGGCGTATGACTCTTTGTGGAAAGAGGGGTTGCTTTTGAAATTGTATGAGTTAGGAGTTAGAGGGAGATTGTTTAATTGGATAAAGGATTTTCTATTAGATAGGACGATCCAAGTACGTGTGGGGGGGCAAACCTCAAAAACTGTAAAAATAGAAAATGGCAGGGTACAAACAGGGTTTTTGTAGTGATAAAGAAATACGTAAAAAATGTAATCTCACCAAGTCCACATGGCTTTTTCACAAACAGTTAGAGCTATGTTTGAAGTCTCACGGTGTTCCATTAGACAGACCAATTGAACACCACAGATACCACAAATTCTTCTACGCAAGAGAGACATCGAGAGGTTTTGTTTCAGAATTTTATCATCAATTACTAACGTCCTCGTATGAAACCCTCCAACTTGACTCTGTCTGGAGGAGGGATATACCAGACCTGGAAAATGACTTTGATTGGCAAGGAGCCTGGGCAAATGTCCGACTTACATCAAGGAACCCGGATCATCAACAAATCAATCTTAACTATATTCACAGGACATACTTGACTCCTATAAGACTGTGCCGAATGGGGCTTAAACAAGATTCCAAATGCACCCAATGTGCAAATGGGGACGAAGGGACATTTATGCACATGTATTGGGACTGCTCACCAGTTAAGGCATTCTGGAAAGATGTGACCCAACAAATATCAAAACTCGTATCTTGGAATATACCTGTACACCCCTCGGTATTATTATTGAATGATGTTTTTGAGTTTGCAGTGAATCCACAGCTAAAGAGATTGGTTTTATCGGGTATCACAGTAGCCAAAAAGCTGATCGCATCACGCTGGTTTCAACCGGAAAAAATTTGCCGTAAAGTTTGGTTTCTTACATATCTCGATGTAATTTACCATGAAATATCTACAGCAAGAATTCTGGGTCTCAATGAATCCAAAATGTCAATGTGGTTAGAAGTGGTGGAGAGAATAAAAGCTAGCTTATAATGGTAGTGTCTGGTTAGGTGCGAGGGATAGTGGAGGTACTTCTCAAGGTGGGGTCCGGGAGGGGGGGGTTCGAGCTGAGCATATGTGTGTAGGTTTTTTTAGATAACAGGTATTAGGGGTATATCTTATATAAGACAACTAACTAAAATGTGATCTCATTGGATGTGCCCTGACAATTAATGCTTGTATATCTTATCGTGTGTTGTCATGTTTGTTTATATGTTTGTTTAAAAAAAAATAAAAAAAATAAATAAAAAAAAAAAATAAAAAAAATGGCACCCCGCAAGGAAGCGCGGTCCGGTCCGGTTCGATGTTATGATTAATGACATCTTTGGGCGAATTGGAAGAGGGTTTGGGTTGTCCTTATTTGCAGACGATGGGGCCATATGGAAAAGAGGGAAGAATGTTGAGTATTGTTTAAAGCAGGTACAAAGAGCTCTGGGGGATGTAGAGAAATGGGGAGACAAGTGGGGTTTTAAAATCTCCGCCTCTAAGTCTAATTATATGATTTTTGGTTTTAGAAAGAGGGTGCCTAGGGGAGGGCTGGTTATGTATGGATCTCCCTTAGAGAGAGTGAAGGTGTTTACATTTTTGGGAGTTTGGTTTGACGAAAGACTGAATTGGGCTGTTCATATAGAGAAAACCCTGGCAAAGTGTGAAAGAATAGTGAATGTGCTGAGAAGTTTGGCTGGGAGTGGGTGGGGAGCGGATAGAGAGACCACGTGCATGATATATCAGGCGATGATCAGGTCAGTAATTGATTATGGCTGTTATGTGTAGGGCTCTGCGGCCAAGGCTACTTTACGAAAGCTGGATGTGCTTCAGTGCAAGGCTCTGAGAATCTGCTGTGGAGCTTTTAAGACCACCCCAGTTCCAGCACTATTGGTGGAAATGGGGGAGTTGCCCTTAAACCTGAGGAGAGTAAAGTTAGGGCTACAGTACTGGGCAAAATTGGGTGGGACAAGTCTGTCCTTCCCAGCTAGGTGTTTACTTTCAGGAGATGGGGATAAGTATAAGCCTTTTTTGTCCAGTATTGATCAGTGGGCCAGGAAGTTGAGATTGCATCAGGGGGGGGTTGCGGAGCACACTCGGTGGCTGTCAGTGCCATTTTGGCTAGTTCCTGATCGAGTCATTGAATTTAGGTTCTTGATGGAGGAGGATAAGGGCGAGATTGTGGGAGAAATAGAGAGGTTCCTTCTGGACTCAGGGTCTCTGGAGGTTTTCACTGATGGCTCTGTGGATCCTGAAAGTGGGAGGGCAGGCTTTGGGTGGTGTGTGCCTCGGTTAGGGATCGGTAAGGGACAAAGAATATCTGATGGCAGCTCTGTATTTGTGACAGAGTTGCTTGCCATTCTCTCGGCATTGTGGTGGGTGGAGGAAGTGGGACCAAGCCAGGTGATTATATGTTCTGGCTCGGCTGCTGCACTGATGGCTCTGAGTGCAGGTGGGTCTAAAGCTTGCCCTGATCTCATTCAGGAAATAATGTTGGTTTTATATAGGATTGCGAAGGCAGGCTGGTCAGTGGAGTTTTGTTGGGTTCCGGGGCATGCTGGGATTGCGGGAAATGAGATGGCTGACTCCCTTGCCAAACAGAGCCTGGGAAGGGAGGAAGAGATAGGCATTTCAATGGGAAGAGTAGAACTCAGAGAGAAGATAAAGAAAGGAGTGGAGGCTGAGTGGCAGGCTGAGTGGGAAAGGGGGACCAAGGGAAGGCACTATTTCTCTCTGCAGCCTCGGGTCAAAAACAAGGTGGATGGATATGGGTCTAGGAGTGATAGGGTGAAGATGTGTAGATTGAGGCTGGGACACTGTGGGTTGAACAGTACCTTTTGCATTGTGGGAAAACATCCAGATGGGGGGTGTGAATGTGGAGAGACTGAAACTGTCGGGCATGTCTTCCTAGAATGTGAAAGGTATAGGAAAGAGAGGGAAATCTTATAAAGTCTGGCAGAGTTGGGAGTATCTTCCTTCTCTCTTAAATCTTTCTTTGGTATGGATAATGAGAACCACCAGCTGATCACAGAGGCAGTGCTGACATTTCTGCACGCTTCAGAGTTGTACCAGAGGATATAGCGTTATTGTATTTATTAGTATTGGACAGGCAAGAGGAGCAGAGAAGAAGGAGATAGTGTGTTCTGAAGATGAGAAGAAGAAGAGGGTAAACAATCAAAAGTTGGTTACCAGAGGCCTAACTATGGCACACCACTAGCGTAGTATAAGAACTGAGGAGGGCAGTAATACGCCTGCGGGAAATTCAAAAGAAGAAAGAAGAAGAAGAGCTCATCAAAAGAATTGCGGAGGGCAGTAATACGCCACGATGCGTCTACACTGCCGGAAATTCTAAAGAAGAAGAAGAAGAAGAAGATCTCATATCTCAGAAGACCAAGTGAAGATATCACTTGTTGTTTCCGGCTACTTGTCTGTAAGCTTTTTTATTTTTTTACATTTTATTTTATTTTTTTCAATTTTTTGACATGACATAAAACTAGACACACAAACATTAAAAGTAAAAATCCACAATAAATCATAGGACTATGATAGTCCAGTATTTAAATCAAAATAAATGTAGATTAAAGGATATACATATACATAATAATTACGATACACTACAATACATACAAATGCTCTTGCTAGCTCTTCTGCACCCTTCCTCCTTTCTCCTTCCCCCCCCCCCCCCCCCCCCCCCCTCAGGACCCCCCTTGGACAGTAACCACCATTTCGTTTAACACCAAGGATTACAAATTCAAATGCTGTGCTTTATCTTCTCCACCATATCTGACCAAATTGCTATGTTGGCTTCATTGACACCTAGAATTCGTGCGGTAGATATCTCTAAATAAATCACATCTAGATAGGTAAGAATCCATACCTTCAGGCACATTTTATCCGGTTGAATCCAGCGTGATGCTATTAACTTTTTGGCAGCCGTAAGACCGGACAAGATTAGCCTCTTAACATGTACTGAGTGTGATAACTGAGAGACATCATTCAGCAACAATACCGAAGGCAGTACAGGTATGGTCAGAAACAAAAGTTCTGATAATTGTGTGGTTACTTCTTCCCAGAATATCTTAACAGGGGGACATTCCCAATACATATGCATAAATGTACCGATCTCACCCTTTAAACACAATGAGCATCGAGAGTCCTGTTTAAGCCCCATAAGGTACAATCGTCTAGGAGTCAAGTAAGTCCTATGAATAAAATTAAGATTAATCTGTTGATGATCCGGGTTGCGTGACGACAGCCGAACGTTTGCCCAGACTTCATACCAATCAAAATCCACTTCCAAGTCTGGTATAGCCTTCCTCCAAACTGAGTCTAGGGGAAGGACTTCATACGAAGACGTAAGTAAGTGACGATAAAAGTCAGAGACGAAGCCTCTCGATGTCTCCTTTTCATAAAATAATTTGTGATATCTGTGGTGCACAAGTGGACTCTTTAAAGGAACTCCATGAACCTTCAAAGCAGCTCTTAATTGTAGATAGAAATAATAAGTAGAGCAGGTGAGGTTAAATTTGTTATGTATATCTCGATAGCTACAGAAACCCTGTTTGTTGAATATATCCCCTAATGTATGTATGCCCTTCTTTTCCCATTTGGTAAATCTGATAGGTTGTTTTCCCAATAAGGAGTAAATTGTTATTAAATATGGGAGAATGACTATGCCATTTATATTGGTTAGTAAATTTTTTCTGTGTGTCACGCCATATCCGGATCACATGTGTAATAAGAGGGCCAAATTTCAAGTTGCATTGCTTAATAGATAAGTTGGTGTATACTATATCCTGTAGTCTATGTGGTGCCACTATATTCTCCTCTAATGGTCTCCAGGATACAGCTGTTTGAGAGTCAAACCAGGTGATCAGTGGTCTTAAAGAGAACACTTTAAAATAGTAGTAGAAGTCTGGAAATGCTAAACCACCGTCTGCTTTATTTCTATGTGCTGTGGATCTTTTTATTCGTGGAGGTTTGTTGTTCCAAATAAATTTATATGCGACGGAGTGTAATTTTTTCCAGTAACCAACAGGGGGGGGGGGGGTAACAGCAACATTGAACTGAAGAAGTTGATTCTTGGTAAGACATCCATCTTAACTATTGACGCTCGGGCCTGTACTGAGTTTTTTAGTTTTGACCATCTGTCGAAATCATTTGTGATTCTAGGGGCGGCTAGGTGGTGTAGTGGTCTAAGGCACTCGCCACCAGTGTGGAGACGCTAGGATTCGCGTGTTCGAATCCAGCTCTCCACATTGTTTTTCAGTTTGGCTGGTCGTCCGCAGTAATACACATTGGCCGTATTACGGGGAGGGAAAAACTGAAGGGTGGGGATCGAACGTTGTGAACAAGCGACTCCTACAAGTCGGTTGGTGCGCCTGCGCAGTAGAATCAGGAAGTGTCGGGGGCAGCGTGAGCCTCCCACGCGTTACTCCTCGACACTGAGAGGTCGAGCTGCGCAGGTGAAAAGATGCGACTGCTGTTACCTCAAGTACCGGAGGGGACTTGTGCTATGTATGACTTAGTCCTCACTGCAGCCGGCTTGTGGGAGGCAAGAAACAGCGTTCGTGACAGGGGAGGGTTGAATTGGATGATACGAAATTGGGATGGGAGAAAATATAGAAAAATGGGAGAAAAAGTGGATCAAAAAAAAAAAATCATTTGTGATTCTATCTAGGATTCCGGTATAATTATACTTCACCGTTTGGCATATAGTGGGGAATATTTCAACTCCAAGACATCTAAAGTGTTCTACCATTAGTATATTTTCTGGGAGGGAGGTAGCCTTCGCAGTGACATTAAGTGGAAGGAATGCCGATTTTGGCCAGTTTATCTTAAATCCAGATAGATTGCCAAAATCATCTATTAGTTTGAGCAGATGAGGCATTGAGGTGGTAGGGTTTTGTATGAAAAATATTACATCGTCCGCATATAAACTAATATGATGCTTTGTGCCCCTAATTGAGATTGGCTCTATGGATTGGGATTGTTTTATATATTGTGCCAAAGGCTCTAGGGATAGAGCAAATAGTCCGGGACTAAGAGGACAACCCTGTCCGGACAAACGCGATACAGGGATTGATTGATTGATTGATTGAAAACTTTATTAACAGATTGCAGAATGGGTACAATACAGTACAGCTCAATACACACAATTGTTAAGGGGATGCAGACCAGAGAAAGACTTTCGTCTTGTTTACATCAGGGTCCCCCATTTTCAATTCATCAGGACATATATGACATACTTGACATACAGATAGTCAGTACTGCTACATCTATACATTTATGACATACCAGATTTGCAAATACAGTACTGTTTGTGATACAGAAGGAGTCAAGAAAAGGGAGTATATACATTTGACGTAGAAACTGTACATTGGAGGAGGTTGGGTGGGGGGGGGTTGGGTACATTGGGATATTGACAACCATACTGGGTAATTTACATTGGAGGTGGTTGGGGGGGGGGGGGGGGAGAAACACCATATAAACAAGCAAAACTGTACAATTGAGGGGAGGGGGGGGAGACACTGTACAAACAAGCAAAATTGTACATTGGACTATTGACAAAACCATACTAGGTAAATGACTGTACATTGGAGGGGGTTGGGTTAGGATATTTACAGGGGCCAGTTTTGAATTGCAGTCTCCCGTAGGTGTCCCTTGAGAGAGGTTTTGAAAGTGGGTAGTGATCCACATTCCTTTACAGCTTTGGGTAGGGCGTTCCACATTGATGTGGCATAATTGCGAAAGGTGTTTAGTCCCTTATTTGAGCCGAATCTGGGTTTAACATGATTTGTGGAGCTCCCTCTGGTGTTGTGATCGTGGTATTCACTGACCTTTGGGAAGTATTTTGACATGTACATGGGTACCTTGGTCGTGTAGTGTATCTTGTAGACCAGGCCCATTGCAAGTTGCTGTACTCTGTCGTCTACTCTAAGCCATCCTAGGTTGTCAAAGTGGGCAGGGGTGAGGTGGGTTCTAGGAGTAAGGTCAAGCAGTAGTCTGACCAGTTTGTTTTGTAATTTTGTTTTTAGCGCCTTTGAGGTGCTTTGGTACCATGAGGTGCAAGCATAGTCGTAGTACCCCTGAATGAGTGCTCCTGCCAGAGTCTTCAGGGTATTCTTGTTTACCAGAGAGGAGATCCGGTACAAGAATCGAGTTCGTTGGTTGACTTTTTTTATTACATTGGATGCCATTTTGTCACAGGAGAGATTAGCCTCTAGGATGGAACCCAGGTAGGTAATTTCATCTTTCCTTGTGACAATATTGTCACCCACTGTAACTGAGAAGCCATCGGTCTTGCTGAGTTTGTTATTTGAACCGAAGAGAATGGACTCTGTTTTGCCCATGTGTAATGATAGTTTGTTATAGTGGGCCTTACCACTTTGTAATTCAGATATAGCCTCCCTAAGTTCCTCTATTGTAATAGGTGCATCTAACTGTTTAGCGTCTTCCTCTGAAAGTTTAGGTAGGTTAATTTGATCCAGAAATGTATCCATTTTATTATGATCAAAATCCACTTCTGATTGGTATAGGTTGGAGTAAAACGCTCTAAAAGTCTTGTTGATTTCTTTGGGGTCTGTAACAAGTCCTTGTTGGTCATTAATAGCAGGGATATCAGAAAATTGTGCATTGGATCGTATTCTCATAGCTAGTAGGTGACTCGGTTTAGAGCCATGAAAATAATAATGCTGTCTTTTTTTTTTTGTATTTTATTTTTTTTATAATTTTTTAAACAAACATATAAACAAACATGACAACACACGAAAATAATAATGCTGTCTTGTACTGCGTATTTGAAATTCAGAATGTTGTTTTAAGATGGAGTTAATCTCTTTTTTTAACACTTTAATTCGAGACTCCAATTGAAACGAGTAGTTGCGCTGTAAAGCGGAGAACAATGACGAATGATGCGCTTCCAGCTCTACCAATTTGGAATGTCGTTTCTTGCGGAGGTTGGAGGCAAAGACCGTAGTGTTTCCCTTGATAAAACCCTTTACCGACATCCATAACATTCTGGGGTCTAGTACCGACGCCGCATTAACCTGCAGGAATTTATTTAGTTCATCTTTGAATTGTGTCATGAATTCAGTGTTTTTCAGCAGTGTTGAGTTAAAACGCCATCTTGGGGCACGGGATGTCAATCTACTAAATGAGCCCTTTAGGAGTAAATAGCTATGATCTGATAGTGCACTAGGTCCCATTTCCACGTCAAAGCTATCAAATAGTCTAGGTGATGCAAAAACATAATCTATTCTGGAAAATGTCTTGTCTACCTGTCTGAGAAAAAAGAGTACTCACGGGCCGTAGGGTTGAGTAATCGCCACAGATCATTTACGCTTGTATCCTTGGCCCATGCCTGTAATGCATTAGAGGTCTGTTTCTGTTCATTGGAAGTGGTGGGGTTAGATTTATCCATCGAGGGCTCCCATATGGCATTAAAATCCGCTCCAGTTATAAATGAATACTCAGGGAGATCAAGCATTGCTCTAGTGCAGTGATTCCCAACCTGGGGTCCAGGGGGCGCAGGGGGTCCGCCAGACCACAGATGATTTGAGGTCTTTTTTTTTTTTTTTTTTTTTTTTTTTTTAATTTTTGAACGTTAACAGTAGGCTACCGGGTAGCCGCTAAAACGCGAATCAGTTGACTGTATCACTTTCTGTAGCTAGCCTAGCACGCTAGTTAACTTTCTCGGCTCGTCTGCAGTCAGCCGCCAGAGGCGAAAATGTGTGACAAACGAAAAGGAGATGACGGCAGCTCATCTGCAAAAAAAGTTAGGACCTACAGCAATCGCGAAAATTACATCACCATGGGCTTCACTGAGGGACCAGACAAACGACCTGAGTGTGTGATTTGTGGAGAAAAGTTGGCAAACTCGAGCCTGAAGCCCAGCAAGCTGAAGAGACATCAGGCGTCTAAGCACCCAGAAACCGTTGGGAAGGATCCAGACTTTTTTCGGAGGAAAGAACAGTCTCTCAAGGCGAACAAGCCTGTTGATGTTAGAGTAGCGTGGAGCAGGGGTGGCAGTGATTTACAGAAGGCTACCGAAGCCTCCTTTGAGTGTTCGCTTTTAATTGCAAAAGCAAAGAAACCGCACAATATTGGCGAGCAGCTCATCAAACCAGCCTGCATCAAAATGGTTTAGAAACTGTGCGGCCCACAGGTGGCGGATAAACTAAAATCAGTACCACTCTCGAACAATGTAGTGAAAGACCGAATTGATAAGATGTCAAGTGATTGCGAGCAGCAGCTGTCAGAAAAGCTTAGAAAGGGTCCATTTGCCATACAACTTGATGAAACTACAACTGTCGCAGACGAGGCTGTGCTCATCGTTTATGTGCAATATATCGAAAATGAGGATCTGAAGCAGGACATTCTCATGTCAGTCAACCTTACTACCACCACTCGAGGTGAGGATATTTTTACTGCAGTGGATTCTTACTTCATTCAACATAAATGCAAACCGTTCACCATTAGGGCCTGATTTGAGAGGATGAATACAGGATTTGAATATTGGCCAAAATTTTGAAATACATATGGTGCAAGATTAGATTTGTTGATTGAAGGCACAAGTCAAAGAAGCATAGTGGGTCTAATTATGATGCATATGCCTGTGTATAAGCAGTTTGTTATTAAAATGACAAAAAAAAGGTATTAAACCCAGCTAGGACAGATTCTCTCTGCTACTGATTGGAATTTCCTGTCTCATATTTAGTTTAATTTGTTGCATTGATTTGTTCCATAAATGCAAACCGTTCACCATTAGGGACTGATTTGAGAGGATGAATACAGGATTTGAATATTGGCCAAACATTTTGAAATGCATATGGTGCAAGATGAGATTTGTTGATTGAAGGCACAAGTTAAAGAAGCATAGTGGGTCTAATTGTGATGCATATGCCTGTGTATAAGCAGTTTGTTATTAAAATGACAAAAAAAAGGTATTAAACCCAGCTAGGACAGATTCTCTCAGCTACTGATTGGAATTTCCTGTCTCATATTTAGTTTAATTTGTTGCATTGATTTGTTCCATAAATGCAAACCGTTCACCATTAGGGCCTGATTTGAGAGGATGAATACAGCATTTGAATATTGGCCAAACATTTTGAAATGCATATGGTGCAAGATGAGATTTGTTGATTGAAGGCACAAGTCAAAGAAGCATAGTGGTCTAATTGTGATGCATATGCCTGTGTATAAGCAGTTTGTTATTAAAATGAAAAAAAAAAAAAAAGTATTTTATGGTATCTTATTAGGAGGGGGTCCGCGAATTTCATCAGAGATGTTTGGGGGTCCCTGGGGGGAAAAAGGTTGGGAACCACTGCTCTAGTGAGTGTATCGTAGAAGTTAGCGTCGTACAGATTAGGGGCATAAGCTGCTACCAAAGCGATTTTCCTGTTACTGTAGTCTATTTTAGCAATGGTTATTCGGCCGGCTGTATCAGACCATACGTCCAATAATTAATATTCAGATTTCGTTTCACGACTATAGCTACACCACGAGATCTAGTTCCAAAAGATGAGTAGCTTATGTTTTGATATATTTTATCCGCCAACTTTACATTGTCATTCAATAAAAGGTGCGTTTCACTTAAAAGAGCCACATCAACCTGTTTGCTTTTCATCAATGTAAGCACGCTTTTGCGTTTATGTGGTATGTTTAGTCCCCCAGTATTCCAAATCAGTATATTCAAACTAGCCATAATCTAAACATGTTGCAGTATTCTTATGTGTAATTCGTCTAAAGTATTGATTCATAATAGATATATATCCAATTGAGGTCCTGTTGTGAGCCGAGCTTGAGCATAATAACCAACATATAGAAAACACATACGAACACATAATATAATCCCCTATTCCCCCTACAAGAACACAAACATAAAACACAAACATAACACCCAACAGTGAACTTCCAATTTCTGCAACCTCTAACCGGTTACAGGAGATATTCCACATTATTAAGGTTATGTGGAAAGAGGGGTTATCATTAAGTAACCCCTGCCACCAGATGGTGAGTGTGGCTATGGTTATGGGACAAAAGGTTGCCCAAAACTGCATGGTAGACGGCATGCGGGTGCACAGTCCCTCCAATAATTTCTCTATAGCTAATTTGTGTAACTCAAGTATATATCTAATACCATTCAAAGAATAGATTATAATAATAGTCATAGTATATGCAGGTATGCATACATATACACGATACTAGTACTACACATACATACCCACGCATACAACAATTAACAGCACCCTCCCCTCCAGACACGTCTCTCTAATCTCTATAGATAATTTGTATAACTCACATAGATCTCCAATACCTTCCAAAGCATATATTATAATAATAGTCGTAGTATATACCGGCATGCATACATATACACAAAACTACATACATACCGACTCTCTCTCTCACACACACACACACACACACACACACACACACACACACACACACACACACACACACACACACACACACACACACACACACACACACACACACACACACACACACACACACACACACACACACACACACACACACACACACACACACACACACACACACACACACACACACACACACACACACACACACACACACACACACACACACACACACACACACACACACACACACACACACACACACACACACACACACACACACACACACATACCCACCCACACATCAATCACTATTGATGTGCCATTTTAGCCTATATTTTTTCTTTTTTTCTAAGTTAAAATGGCAAGTCTCTCTTGGTAGCCAAGCACTCTTGTGCGTTGAGTGAAAGTACCTATATGCTCAAGAAAAGAAGAGAGAAAGAAAAACAATAATAATAGTATAAATATATCCTCTTAACGTTCAGGGGGGCCCCATACAACATATTGCATAGGGCCCCCAAAGAGCCAGAACCGGCCCTGCCTGCACGCATGCATGCATGCACACACACCACACGTATGATACATACACAATGCTACACACATCACCACACCCACACACATACATTCATGCATACATATACACACACATACTGCATGTACATTATACCCACATAAACCTATGCATATATATACACATACACACACATATACATACACATACATATATACATGCCCATATACACCCATTCCTAATTATAAAAATGTAAAAAAAAATATATATATATATAGCTTAATATATGTATATATATTATACACATATATACATATACATGCCTACACACACTACTCATATTTAAGAGAATAATAAGGTATTTTTTTTCATAATAATAATAATAATAATAATAATAATAATAATAATAATAATAATAATAATAATAATAATAATAATAATAATAATAATAATAATAATAATAATAATAATAATAATAATAATAATAATAATAATAATAATAATAATAATAATAATAATAATAATAATAATAATAATAATAATAATAATAATATATCACTTGTATTTGTTATCATCCATAGATAATTTAAGCCTTCACCTTGTTCTCATCCTTCTGGCTCTTAGTTTAATATTTATTAATTGGGAAAAATAAAAATAAATAAACACTGTTTGCAGCATATTAAGGTCTACAAGGTATAGGCTATTAATTAAATAATACATCATTTTTAGAGTAACAAAACGAAAATCCTTTCACAATCATCTTTCGTTTGTTGTCCATGTGTAAGCTCACATGAGATCACATCTTCTAATGGGAGTCGGGAAGATAGACGCAAAAGAGAGGGCTGGGGGGAAAACTGCAATTGTCTTATAAAGTTCAATATTCCATATTGTCCGGATAATCATGAAAAAAGATAATCATGAAAAAAGAAAAAAGAAAGGGAGGAGATGGCGATGGTGGGGAATTGTCACTGGATTCCAGTAGATCTATTCTATTATGTGGTTGTCACATTCACAGTACCTTAGGGGCCTTTCTCACTCACCTATTGGGATAGTGCAGTGTTCTCACTCAGACGGACACACCCCTTTTGGGATCGAACCGGCGCTGATTCGTTTTACCCCCCGCTGAACCTGGGACAGTTGGATTAGGTGGTTTCGGATGCGGGCCAGTGGGAGCGGGGGGGGGGGGGGGGGCGTGACACACACAACGTCGTTACTGTAATGCTTTTCATGCTTGCTTGAATTTTGGGCAGATAAAACCACACAGCAACAACTGGACAATACCCACAAAAACGATATTTATGGGCAATTTGAGAGTTCAGACCGCAACCAAACAAGCATGTGGAGCCTCACAGCTCAGTGGATGAAAACATGAAGCCACGTTACAAACAGCACTTCCCTGGCTCGCATTAGGCCTGGCAATCTTGTTTGCCATTGCTATGTCTATACATTGGTATCTTGTTCGAATGCATGTATTTCTATTAGACCAGTGGTGCCCAACCAGTCGGCCGTGGTCGACCAGTAGATCAATGACATTGAATATAATTGCCACGAGCGATGGGATAATGTGCTGAACAGGCTAAGCTAACTAGCGTTAGCCGTTAGCTTAGCGTTTGCCACAATGCTATACTGTTATACTGGCATATTCAATTCACGTTAGCATGTAAGCTAACAAAATCAGTGCTGACGAGACTAAACTCAGCTTTTGGTGTTCAATTGTGTTGATGTTAGTTTTGTTTCATCAACAAATGAGAGGCAGAACACACAGTGAATGTATCCGTTTTGTTTATTGCACGTTCTTTGCTGAAAAATAAGTGCTACAGGCTATACTAGACTAGGCTAAGCTAACTAGCGTTAGCCATTAGCTTAGCGTTAGCCCTGGGAAACGCTCAAAAGCTAACTCTACAACACCATCCATTCGTGATAAAATGGGGTGGGTTATATTGACAAGGCTTGACAACAGAGGTTCAAATATAACTTCATATTTATTAGTTATTTGTTTCTTTTATATCAGCATCCAGTCTGCTGGATCCAGTTTAGCTGCTGGACAGGCTAAGCTAACTAGCGTTAGCTAGATCCGGCCCGCGGGATGATTCTGACCGGCCCGCCAAAGATTACATGATAATAATAATTTTATTTTTTTTACTTTTTTATTTTCATGTCAACGTTAACACGCACAATTGAGCCAAAAGTCACTCAATTAATGACAGATTTCATTGATAAATTGAGGGAAAACTTTGCAAGTCGATTTGATGAATTTGACAGAGGATTGGTGCATTTTGTGAGCAACCCATTTGCCAATGTAGCTGCTATTTCCACAAAAGGACAAGAGTTCCTTGCATCACTTCACATTGATGAAGGTCTCCTGCAACTTGAAATAATTGACATGCAAGCATCATCTGCTCTGAAGCAGGCACTTGAGAATGAATCCACCACAACATTTTGGATAAAGTGTATTCATGTCAAGACATTCCCCAAAATAAAAACGCTGGCAATATCTGTGCTTACAATGTTTGGCTCAACATACACCTGTGAATCCAGTTTCTCTCACATGAATGCCATTAAAACAAGCAACGTGCCTCCTTGACAAATGAACATTTGCATCACTGTTTGCGGGTAGCCCTCACTTCCTATGAACCCTCTTTCTCTGCCATTGCCCAGTCAAAGAAGTGCAATCGCTCTCATTAGATGTGTGTATGTAGGCTAGGCCTGTCTGCCCCCCACCCCCCTGATGTTTGAGAGTTAAGAGTGGACAATAAGTGCTAATAAGATGCTGTGATTTGCTGTTGTTGCACAGACATGAAGCACTTTTTCATAAGCTCAGCTGCACTATAATGTGTTTTTTTGTTCAAGTGTTGATGTTAGAATGTTCAGATGCACATCATGCACTTGTTTGTTTTTTATTTTATTTTTATATTGAAATGTTGAAGAGGAGATGTTGCAGTTGTTGCACAGTCATAAATGAAGCACTTTCTGCAGGAGATGTTGCAGATGTGGCACATAAATGAAGCACTTTTTTTGAAAAGTATACTACTTTTGCAATGTAGTTAAATAAAAGTTGTGAAAATGTGGTTGCGTGTTGTGTCAAGTGTACATATATTCATAGCACGGGGAGGCGCCGTGGCAGTCCGGCCCCTGGCCCCTTGGGTTTCTGACAATGTGGCCCCCTGAACAATTTAGTTGAATAGCCCTGCCGTAGGCGATGATGTCATGCTCGAAAATGTAAACAGGAAGTGTGTTAACACGGAGACTGGAGACTGTATGCTGATATAAAAGAAACAAATAACCAATAAATATGAAGTTATATTTGAACCTCTGTTGGCAAGCCTTGTCAATATAACCCACCGTCCACCCCCCTTTTCTCACGAATGGAACTCTGTTGTAGAGTCCGCTTTTGAGCGTTTTGCAGGGTTAACGATAACGCTAAGCTAACGGCTAATGCTAGTTAGCTTAGCCTTTTACTAGTAACATTGCTTGCATCGATTATATTGAATGTCATTGATCTACTGGTCGACCACGGCCGACTGGTTGGGCACCACTGGTCTAATAGAAATAAATGCATTCGAACAAGAAAGTATAGTATACAGCAGGGCTATTCAACTAAATTGTTCAGGGGGCCACATTGTCAGAACCCCAAGGGGCCAGGGGCCGGACTGCCACAGCGCCTCCCTGTGCTATGAATATATGTACACTTGACACAACACGCAACCACATTTTCACAACTTTTATTTTACTACATTGCAAAAGTAGTATACTTTAAAAAAAAAAGTGCTTCATTTATGTGCCACATCTGCAACATCTCCTGCAAAAAGTGCTTCATTTATGACTGTGCAACAACTGCAACATCTCCTCTTCAACATTTCAATATAAAAATTAAATAAAAAACAAACAAGTGCATGATGTGCATCTGAACATTCTAACATCAACACTTGAACAAAAACACATTTATAGTGCAGCTGAGCTTATGAAAAAGTGCTTCATGTCTGTGCAACAACAACAAATCACAGCATCTTATTAGCACTTATTGTCCACTCTTAACTCTCAAACATCACATACATCTGGAGGGCAGACAGGCCTAGCCTACATACACACATCTAATGAGAGAGATTGCACTTCTTTGACTGGGCAATGGCAGAGAAAGGGGGTTCATAGGAAGTGAGGGCTACCCGCAAACAGTGATGCAAATGCTCATTTGTCAAGGAGGCACGGTTGCTTGTTTTAATGGCATTCATGTGAGAGAAACTGGATTCACAGGTGTATGTTGAGCCAAACATTGTTAGCACAGATATTGCCAGCGTTTTTATTTTGGGGAATGTGTTGACATGAATACACTTTATCCAAAATGTTGTGGTGGATTCATTCTCAAGTGCCTGCTTCAGAGCAGATGATGCTTGCATGTCAATTATTTCAAGTTGCAGGAGACCTTCATCAATGTGAAGTGATGCAAGGAACTCTTGTCCTTTTGTGGAAATAGCAGCTACATTGGCAAATGGGTTGCTCACAAAATGCATCAATTCTCTGGGCATGTCAAATTCATCAAATCGACATGCAAAGTTTTCCCTCAATTTATCAATGAAATCTGTCATTAATTGAGTGACTTTTGGCTCAATTGTGCGTGTGAACGTTGACATGAAAAGAAAAAAGTAAAAAAAAAAGATATATATATATTAATTTATTTTATTTTTATTTTTATTTTTATTATCATGTAATCTTTTGCGGGCCGGTCAGAATCATCCCGCGGGCCGGATCTGGCCCGCGGGCCGCCAGTTGAATAGCCCCGGTTTAAAGGGTAAATTCACCTAATAAGGTATTTGCATTCCATGCACACTTAAAGGTTTAAATTAATATGTTTAAACGTTTACCTATTGAAATGATAAACTGATATAGAGTTTACTGATGATAACCTCAGAGACGTCTGAACCAACCCCAATGTGTTGATCCAATCAACCTAGGACTTGATATCGAACTAACCCTCCCGAAAGGAGAGGTTACTGAAAGAACCTAAAAGGGATACTTCAAAGCATTACTTGTACTTTACGTCTGTATGTATTATTACTGTTTAGCTAGCGCACTTTTAATTAAAACACAGGTTATTGTTATAACTGTCTCTGGTCTACTATTCTTTTAATTGTACATATTACTCCTCTCCTCATTTTAACCTAGAACTGTGCCCGTGGCGAACAGCTGTTACTGTTAGTGACACAGGTGCTACATATACTGTACTTCTTCTCTAAACAGATAGTATACTGTACTTAGATACTATACTGTACTTATAATGTAAAATATACCGTACTTCTACTGTAAACAGATACTGTACTTCTACTGTAAACCGATATTATGCTGTACTTCTACTGTAAACATATACTACATTGTACTTCTACTGTAAACAGATACTATACTGTACTTCTACTATAAAAATATACTATACTGCACTTCTACTGTAAACAGATACTATACTGTACTTCTACTGTAAACAGATACTATACTGTACTTCTACTATAAAAATATACTATACTGCACTTCTACTGTAAACAGATACTATACTGTACTTCTACTGTAAACAGATACTATACTGTACTTCTACTGTAAGCAGATACTATACTGTACCTCTACTGTAAAAATATACTATACTTCTACTGTGCTAAGACCCTATACTTCTACAGTGAAAATATATTACTACTAGGGCTGTACCCGACTAAGGATTTGGATAGTCGACTATGATTGGCCAAAAGTTGCAGACTAATTAGTCGACAAAAAAAAAGAAAAGAAAAAAAAGTATAATATATATATTTTTTTTATCATTCCATTTGGGCTGTGGGGGTGCTTAAAGTCTGAAGGAGTCGACTGAAGGCTTCTTGTCCTCTGCAAAGGCATGCATTTGGTCCACTGATGGATACATCTTGATATTTGTCTAGTCTAGTGTGTTCATTAGATGGGTGAAATCCTCTTTCAGTGCCTCTGTGCCTGTTTTCTTAGGCAGTTGGCCTCTGGTATGCGTGCCATTAGCGTTAGCCACGCTCCTAAGTGGTTGGCAGTCGACTACGGCTCCTTTCGACAGATTAGTAGACTATTCGACTAATAGGGGTCAGCCCTAATTACTACACAGGACAGAATGTTGCTTACTGTTTACTCATCAGATATCTCTGTACTCTGCGTCCCACAGAGCCCTCTTCACTCGCTGGAGCGACTCAGAGAAAGCAGTCTACACTATCCCTGGGGTGTCCCCGGGTATGATGCAGCTCATCATAGAGTACGCCTATACACGCTTTGTGCTGGTGACAGCAGAGAACGTGGAAGAGCTTCTGGTGGCTGCAGACCAGCTTCGCGTCACTGGCATAGTAGGAGCGTGCTCTGACTTCCTAGAAGGCCAGCTGTCTCTGGAAAACTGTGTCGGCATCTGGAGGTTCGCGGACACCTACAACTGCCCTGACCTGAGGCGCAAGGCCCATCTCTGCATCGTGTGCCACTTTGAGGAGATGTTGCACGTCTCACAGGAGCTTGTGGAGCTGTCCCCGCAGAAACTGGTGGACATCATCGAGAGGGATGACCTGAACGTGAAGAGCGAGGAGACGGTGTTCGAGGCCGTCCTCCGTTGGATCGACCACTCCCGTGAGGAGCGTAAAACACACATCCCTTTGCTGCTGTCCAAGGTAACTAATTGTATTACGGATACACAAACATGGTTGCTAGTGCCTGAGCCACATTTATTTTTAATTTTATTTTTATTATTTTACTTTTTCTTGTTTGTCTGTCTCTTGTCAAGGTCATTATGATTCATGTTACTGTTATTATTGTTGTTGTCGCTGTTGTCATTGTTATTATTATTATTATTATTATTGTACTGTTATGTTCTGTGTTATGTATGAAAAGAAAAGAAAAACATTTATAAAAAATTTAAAAAACGAATTGTATTACTGTGCATTACATTAAAACAACACTAGGTTCCCTAATACAGTGGTTCTCAAACATTTGGGTCCAAACTGTTCCCTAGCAACAGAAACCGTCTACAACCGATGTCTAAGTTGTACCCGCTGTCTGCTTGTCTCTTCCCAGGTTCGCATGGGCTTGATGAGGCCTGACTACTTCAGGAGCAACGTTCAGAACAACCCTGTGGTGAGGGACAGCCAGGACTGCAGGCCCCTCATCCTCAGCGTCCTGAACCCCCCTGGCTCCGACAGGCTCCCAAACCCCCTGACCCGCCCACGCCGGCCCCAGGAGGTCCTATTGGCCATCGGAGGCGAGTATGTCAGTACCATTGACATGGAGGCTTACAATATCCGAGCCGGTGGATGGATGGACGTGAGCATTGAGGGGGAGAGTCACTGGAGAATCCCCTGCTCCCACGCCACCGCTTATCTCCATGGTCTGGTCTACTGCGCCGGCGGCTGGAACGGCGTACAGGCTCTCA
>NC_140178.1:16916876-16949376 GCF_963971535.1 Notolepis coatsorum
GTTCTAGTGGAGCGTCCCATGGAACTCCGTGAGCCTTTAGTGCTGCCCTCATTTGTAAATAAAAGAAAAAGGTGTTACCTGGGAGATCAAATTTGTTGGATAGGTCCTGAAAGGACCGGATACCGGAGTCATTGAACATATCCCTCAATAAATGGATACCTTTCCCCTCCCATCTGGGGAATCTAATGGGTCGTTGTCCAATGAGGAGCAAATTGTTATTGAATAGCGGGGAGTACGTGTGCCACTTATGACGGTTAGTGCGTGCTTTCTGGGTGTCACGCCAAATCTGGATCACATGTGTGATCAAAGGTCCAAATCGTAATTTGCATTGCTTAATTGAGATGTTGGTATACACGATATCTTGAAGTCTGTGTGGCGACACCATCTCCTCTTTTAATGGGTGCCAGGAAACAGCCGCTTGAGCGTCAAACCAAGTGATAAGAGGTCTTAGAGAGTAAGCTTGGAAATAATACTTAAAGTCTGGAAATGCTAAACCCCCGTCGAGCTTACTTCTCTGTGCAGTGGATCTCTTTAAGCGTGGGCTTTTGTTATTCCAGACGTGCAGTTTTTGCCAGTAACCAACAGGAGGGGACAACAGGAGCATGGAGCTGATAAAATTAATTCTAGGTAAGACATTCATCTTAATTATCGAGGCACGGGCCTGTAATGAGTTCTTTAATTTGGACCACCTGTCAAAATCCTTCGTAATCCTGTCACCCAAGCTGGAGTAGTTATACTTTACTGTCTGGTTGACAGTTGGGAATATTTCAATCCCCAGGCATTTAAAGTGCTCTACCATGAGAATATTTGCTGGAAGGAGGGTTGCCTTCGCAGCCTCGTTGAGTGGAAGAAAGGCTGATTTTGACCAGTTGATCTTAAATCCAGATAGGCTGCCGAAGTCATCTATTACTTGGAGGAGGTAGGGCAGAGAGGCGGCTGGATTCTGCATAAATAGGAGTACATCATCCGCGTATAAACTAATATGTGTTACGTTCTGGACACCGACCTCGGTCGGTGACCACCCACATTCCTGGCATATGTCACTGGGCTTGTCACCTGTCATTTCCCTGTCAATTAGTGCTGTCACTTAGGGGTGGTTCCTGATTGGCTGTCACGGGGGTGTGTGTGGAATGTTGGTATTTGGTCTCTATTTAACATACCTCTCTTCTGCTGGACACGGCCTTTGAGTGCTTACAGGGGGCACAGGTCTTTTCTAAACTTGACTTACGTAATGCATACAGCCTGGTCAGGATTAGAGAGGGAGACGAGTGGAAGACTGCATTTAACACACCCAATGGGCACTATGAGTATTTGGTCATGCCCTTTGGTTTGGCTAATGCTACGGCAGTCTTCCAAGCCCTGGTTAACGACGTGCTGCGAGACTTGATTGGGGTGTCGGTGTTTGTCTACTTAGATGATATCCTGATTTTTTCTCGCGATATGGTGCAACACCAAATGCACGTTCGGGAGGTGCTAGACCGTCTCCTCAAGCATCAACTATTCGTTAAGGCTGAGAAGTGTGTGTTTCACACGGACACCGTGTCCTTCCTGGGCTTTGTGTTGACGAAGGGCGATCTGCGCATGGATCCAGCCAAGGTGAGTGCAGTTTTGGACTGGCCACGGCCTTCGTCGCTCAAGGGGTTACAACGGTTTTTGGGCTTTGCAAATTTTTACAGGCGCTTTATTCGCAATTTTAGCGCCTTAGCCAATCCCTTAACAGCTCTCACTAAGGCCTCTCTCCCTGGCTTTGAATGGTCGCCTAGGGCTGAGTCGGCCTTCTGCGATCTTAAACGTCGTTTTACATCCGCTCCTGTATTGATCCGCCATGACGCGGAGGTTCCGTTCATTGTGGAGGTGGATGCCTCTGACGTCGCGGTGGGGGGGGTGCTCTCTCAGAGATGCTTAAAGGATGGGAAAGTGCACCCGTGTGCTTTTTTTTCTCGCCGTCTGTCACCAGCCGAGCGTAATTACGACGTGGGTAATCGGGAGTTATTGGCGATCAAATTGGCACTGGAGGAGTGGAGACATTGGTTGGAGGGGGCGGCACATCCTTTCATTATTTGGACTGACCATAAGAACTTGGCTTACATCCAAGGGGCTAAACGCCTTAACGCTCGCCAGGCCAGGTGGACGTTGTTCTTCACACGATTTCGATATACCATCTCCTATAGACCCGGCTCCAAGAATATCAAACCTGACGCGTTGTTGCGCCAGTTTGATCTTCCTGGGCGGGAGGAGCAGCCCCATCCCATTATTCCACCGGCCTTGATTTTGGCACCCGTGTCTTGGGGCATAGAGAAGGTGGTAAGGTCGGCGCTAACGCGGGAGCCCGATCCTGGTGGGGGTCCTCCGGGACGGTCGTATGTTCCCAAGGTGGCGCGCTCACGCTTGCTACAGTGGGCACATGCGTCATCCCTCACCAGCCACCCAGGGGCAACCAGGACCCTGGAATTTATCCGTAGGAGGTTCTGGTGGCCGACAGTGGAGGGGGATACGCGTTCCTTTGTGGCGGCCTGTCCGGTGTGCGCACGTAGTAAGACCTCTCGACGGGCACCGGCGGGTCTCCTCCGACCACTTCCTATTCCTAAACGACCCTGGTCACACATATCTCTGGACTTTATTTCTGGTCTTCCCCTTTCGGACGGATTCACCACCATTTTGGTGGTGGTGGATCGGTTCTCTAAGGCGGCTCACTTTGTCCCTCTCCCCAAGCTTCCTTCGGCCCGGGAGACTGCTGATTTAATTATACAGCATGTCTTTCGGGTCCACGGGCTGCCAGTAGATATCGTGTCGGACCGGGGTCCTCAGTTCGCCTCCAGGTTCTGGAAGGCGTTTGCCGTCGGCCTCGGCGCCTCTGTCAGTCTGTCGTCTGGGTTCCATCCACAGTCGAACGGGCAGACGGAGAGGGTCAACCAGGATTTGGAGGGGGTCTTGAGGTGTTGGCTTGGGCTGAGTACGCGCATAATACCCTTCTCTCCTCTTCTACCGGTATGTCTCCCTTTCAGTGCCAGTATGGTTTTCAACCTCCTCTGTTTCCCGAGCAGGAGCAGGAGGCGGAGGTGCCCTCGGCCCAGGCACATGTGGCTCGCTGTCGCAGGACGTGGAAACAGGTTCGGAAGGCGCTACAGAAGGTTTCGGTTAGTACCCAACGGCAGGCTAACCGTAAGCGTCGTCCGGCTCCAGTTTACCGTCCAGGGCAGCGGGTTTGGCTTTCCACCCGGGATCTCCCTCTCCGGGTGGAATCCAAGAAGCTGGCTCCTCGCTTTATAGGACCATTTAAAGTGATTCATCGGGTTAATCCAGTGGCTTACAAGCTACGACTTCCGAGCTCTATGAGGGTTCATCCGACGTTTCATGTGTCCCTGTTGAAGCCATTCCTCTCATCGCCCTTGGCCCCGCCACTGCCTGTGGTTCCTCCGCCCCGGTTTATTGGCGGTCAACCCATTTACACGGTGCGGAGGATACTGGGTTGTAGGCGGAGGGGTAGGGGGTTTCAGTTCTTGGTGGATTGGGAGGGGTACGGGATAGAAGAGCGTTCTTGGGTGCCTCAAAGGGATATTTTAGATCCCAGCCTGATCGTTGATTTCCGGCGGCTGAATCCCGAGGCTCCTAGGTGAACGTCTGGTGCCGTTCGTCGGGGGAGGGTACTGTTACGTTCTGGACACCGACCTCGGTCGGTGACCACCCACATTCCTGGCATATGTCACTGGGCTTGTCACCTGTCATTTCCCTGTCAATTAGTGCTGTCACTTAGGGGTGGTTCCTGATTGGCTGTCACGGGGGTGTGTGTGGAATGTTGGTATTTGGTCTCTATTTAACATACCTCTCTTCTGCTTGTCCATTGTCAGGTCTTCACTAATTGCGTTCGGGGATAACGCGGACGGTTCTACTGTGGACCTCCAATAAGCTCCCATTTACCTTATCTTACACTTGTGCTTTTAGCACTTGTTCTCTCTTAGAATTTACTCTGTGTTCTTACTATTAAAGTCGAACCTGTTCAAGAGTAAACACTCTCTGTCTCTGTGATTGCCTTCAACCATTGGAATTCACCTACCTGCATTCTGACAAATATGGTGATGTGTGCCCTTAATCGACACAGGGGATATAACCCGGGATTGTCTTATGTAGTGAGCTAAAGGTTCGAGCAATAAAGCAAAGAGTCCTGGGCTAAGAGGACACCCCTGTCTAGAAGAGCACGAGACCGCGAAGAGTGGTGAGCAGAGCTTCCCTGTCAAAATCATGGCAGAGCGACCTGTGTAGAGGACTTTGATCATGTGAATGAAACCCTCACCCAATCCCATCCTTCTAAGTACTGCCCATAGATATGACCACTCCAATCTGTCAAAGGCCTTCATCGCGTCTAAGGACATGACAGCCGTAGGGGTGGCGACATCCTTACTGGCATCAATCACGTGCAGTAAACGTCTGATATTATCCGTGACCAGCCGGCCTCTTATAAAGCCGGTCTGATCGGGGTTAACCAGAAATGTCATATGCTTCTGAAGTCGGATGGCTAGCACCTTAGCGTATAGCTTGAGATCGGCTCTGAGGAGACTTAAGGGTCTATAGCTGCCACATTCAGTGGGGTCCTTATCTTTCTTGAGTAGAACAGATATAAGTGCCATATTGACATCCCTGGAAAAATTGCCCTCCTCGACTGAGTGTAAAATCATTGAGAGTAATAAGGGACCAAGTATATCCCAAAACGCAGTGTAGAGCTCCGGTGGGATGCCGTCCCAGCAGGCACGTGCACACATAGAGGCCAAGGGGTGCCTGAGCACCTGCCTTTTTGAGCCTCATCAAAAAAGTGCCCTTTTTTTTCTTTTTTTTTTGTTAAGCATATAGACTGCCCTTCCAACTGAAAAATGTCAGGATAGAATAAAAATATTAGGTAAAGAGAGAGAGATGCCCCATATTCCATTGCAGTTTGCACGGCCTCCTCAGCGTGCCTCTCCGCGGACCTATATATTTTATGCATAGCGTGGGTGGTGATGATGATGATGATAGAAACCGCTGTTGAATGCTGGTATTTCACTCATTGAGGGACACGAAGAAGTCAAGTCTGATGGGATTTGGGAATCTCAAATACAAATCGGGATTGGAATAAAAAATGCATTTATATTAAACAATACAGAATATACAGCACTTCTTGGGGTCTGTATGGTAAGCACTTATTCCCTCCCCCTGAACATTTATGGAGATGCATGGGCCTTTTAAGTCAGTGATAAAAGTGTCTTTCAAGGATAAGTGAGCTCCTGCACTGATTATTATAGTTCAATATTCAATATTTGATCACCATAACCCCCCAAAAAGCATAAAAAGGGGGCCCCGCCCGAAAAGGGCCCTTAAAAATCGTGCTCGCGCGCTACGCGCGCTCGGTTAATATATACATACAAGTGTAGTGCCCTTTTCAGCCTTTGAGCACCTGCCCCTCTAAAGTCCTGTGCACGTCCCTGCGTCCCAGCCTGGAGCCTTGCCCCGCTGCATCTCCGCAATTGCTTCCCTGAGTTCCTCCAGTGTGATAGGTTCAGCTAACCGCTTTGCGTCCTCCTCTGAGACTTGTGGTAGGTTAATCTGATTAAGATAGTCCTCCAGCTTGGCGTGATCAAGGACCACTTCTGACTCGTATAGGTTAGAATAAAATGAGCGAAATGTGTCATTGATTTTCTTGGGGTCGGTGGTTATCTCCCCCTGTTGGTTCTTAATGGCCGGGATATCCGCAAATTGATCGCTGGCCCGTATTTTCATAGCCAGTAAGTGACTAGGTCTAGAGCCATGAAAGTAGTAGTGTTGTCTTGTTCTGAGACATACAATAGAACGAGCAAAAAGAAATAAAAAACAAAAAAGCCCTCACTCAAACTGACTGTATGTAGTATGTAGATGCTGATTACATGCTGAAGAGTCATGGATCTATTAATCAACTGTTTAGTATCAAAAGAGTAAACCATAATATAAGGTTTGACGGGTGATTACACTCTTGTTAAAGAAGTCATCACAGCTACTCTGCCAACTAGCAGAGTGGGATTTCAGTGCTAAATATGGATGGAACAGGGGTGACAGAAGAGCCATTCTCCACCCCCACTATGTGACCAGATTAGTACTGTATGGTAATAAGGCCCAAAGGGTCAAAGCGTATTCACACCCCCCCACCAGAGGACATCATGCCAGCCCCCCCCTCGTGAGACAAGACCCAACACAGCGACCACACGGACAGGGGCCACCAGCAGAACCCCTCTGTGCTCAGCGGGGGACCACACCGACGGGCCCCCTCCATCTCTGTCCCATCACGTCGCCACAACCCAGGGGGGGGGGCTGCCAGCCCCCACAGGAGATCGCCCACAGGAGACGCCTGATTGGATCAACTGTAATAGTGAACTGAATTCTATTATTGGCTAGAAATTATAGTATATAGGAGGGCCCTAAATGGTAATTCGGGAGCCCTCAGACCGGACCGACCCCAGGGGTCTGTTGGGCTCCACCGCTCCTTCCACCAGAGAGACTGTGCTGCTTTTTATGTGAGTAAATCATGGACCCTTGGTTGGTTAAAATAGAATGTAAAGATACTTATCTTAGAAACCAGGCTTACTCATATAAAAAAGGGGCCTACAGTAAACTATGTATGTTCAAATTATGTTACCAAGTGACTGTTTATGTACATTATTGAGGTTTGAGAATGCAAACCTGATTGTGATTTCTGTACAACAGACAGCCCTGTTAATGTTCTCTGATAATCTTTTGTCCTATTCACCTTGGTCTCCTGGCTCTGATCAAATAAATGTTGAATTGGACTATAGTTCATGGTTTGTCTGGCGTACACGTTTATTCCTCATCTGCTTAAGTCAGATGAGGAGATCAACAATTCTATCAAGTATGATCCCTTCCTCCTCCTTCCAGATAATCAATCTCATTGTATTGTACTACAATAACCTCAAATTATTGTAGAAGTTCTGTGGGAATTTACCACAGTATCAATCTATGTTTATATAGAAATCAGTGCATAGAACATTATTCACACTAAAAAGGCACATGAAACATAGTTCGACCGAACAGAACTTGATTAAAGTGACGTACTCTTAACACATGTCGAAATAGCACCATTGTGGAAACAAACCCTGATCATTACCATGCTGTCCACGTTGAAGTTGCGCTGCGCCGGCGGTATACTTGTATTCTGTTATGACAAGAAAGAGAGTTAAATGCAAACAACATTGTCCACTGCGGCAGGATAGCTTTGACCTGCCACACGCATGGCCGCCTAGTTATAGTTGAAAGTGGGGGTGCAAGATATTTTTATTTTTTATTTTTATTTTTTTTTGACAGGCAAGGGGTGGTTTAGAGGGGGTCCGGCACGACCCCCTCCACGGCAGATTTTCTTTTAAATTGAATGAACCTGTACGTGCAATTTCCTGCAATATAGAGCCTTCAATCTTGACCAATAAAGCTACTCTTTTCACTATAAAACTCAGTTTATATTGCAGTATGATAGCCAATTACTATAATAATAATATATTAATATATATATATATATATATATATATACTGTATATACACTGTATATAGATTTTTCGCTCATTTATTTTTATTAAATCAATCTCCTTTCAAATAGGCCAAGTTTTTAATAAGAAAGAGAAAAAAGATATATTTCCATTACCTGTAACTCTTGTGTCTCTTTCTCTCCTTCTCTGCCTCCTCCCTGAGTCTGCAGTGCACAGTCATGACATCGATCTCCAAAAAAAAATTCGCAATCTTTGGAAATTTAAAAACTCGCTATTAAGTGTCATTGCGTATTATTAATTTGATTGAAATTACGTAGTTATGGTTAGATTTATATATTGGGGGGGATATATCATATTTTTCATATGATCAAAAAGTGGTGGAGCAAGAGCATACCTTTGCTCCCCCAAGTTCAATAGTGGGAGAGCAGATGCTCCGAATGCTCTTATGGCCAGGCGTCTATGGCCACACGCATACAGTTCTTTGCAAGGGGGAATAACCCCCTTGAATGGACGGACCATAAACATATTTAGTCTGTTTGAGTGAAGACTGTGATCTTCATCCCGCCCGGTTAGAGTCGAATAAAAATAATAAACAATCGTAACAAATCCTTACGCCGTTTACTGGATAGCTCAAGTGCTGGATGGTAAAAAAGCAAGAGATAAATAATAATGAAAAAACTGATAAGAGTATAGGGCGTCTGAATTACATTCAATTAGTCCGTAATCATGTTCGTGATTGAAACAGTACCGTATGGAGAAGTCAGGTATTATCGTCTTGAAGATTGCACAAGCAGCGGTCGAAAGCGAATACCAAAAGCTGGGCTGGCTAGCTAGCCGGTGTGCTAAAAGCACTCGTGTAGTGAGGATGGTAGCTTGGTTAGCTTGTATGCTAGCCGTCCACACGTGGAATCATCGTCGCTCCTATAGGGATGCTAGCCTGGATAGCTAGCATGTTAGCAGGTCATGCGTGAAGCCCGCCTCAGGTATCCGCCCCAGCCTCTCACTGCCCGTCGCTCGGCGCATGCTCCACCGCGGCCTGTCCGCTCCGCTCCGTCGGAGCGACCTTGCTGCTTCTTCGGATATATTCCTCCGCCTCGGATGGTGATTTGAACAGCCGGTTGCACGATACCTCTCCCCGTCCCGTCTTTACCTTTAACGTCGCTGGGAACAGCAGAAACACCTCCACAGCTCGCTCCCGTGCCAGGTCCATAGCTCCTGCGAACGCCCTGCGTCGTTTAGCCGTATGGTCGCTAAAGGAGAGAACGTTCTCGGTGGCTGTGGGTCCTTTTAAATCTGACCCCACCCCTCTCTCATGTGGGGTACCACAGGGATCGGTGCTAGGACCACTCCTCTTTGCCATTTATATGCTTCCCCTAGGCCTCCTCATCAACAAATTCACCGGCATTAAATATCACTGCTACGCAGACGACATACAACTACTCTGCTCTTTTAAACCCGACAACTTGGAGAAACTCAGCCTTCTCCAGGAGTGCCTGCTCGGCATTGAGAGCTGGATGGGGAGTAACTTCCTCCAGTTAAATGCAAATAAAACGGAGGTGCTGATCGTAGCAGCTGAAAAGACTGCAGCTAGAGTGGCCACTCACTTGGGGTCCCTTAAAGACAACATACGTCCCCACCTGAGAAACCTGGGTGTTGTCTTTGACCAGGCCATGAACCTAGACAAACATGTCAAAACACTCACACGCACCTGCTTCTTTCACCTCAGAAACATTGCAAAACTGCGCACCATCATATCTCACTCTGAACTAGAACTATCCGTGCATGCTTTTATTTCCTCTAGGCTTGACTACTGCAACTCACTTTTCACCTGTCTCACCAAATCATCCACAGATAAACTACAAATGGTCCAAAATGCTGCAGCCAGGCTACTCACAAGGTCAAAAAAATCATGTCACATCACTCCCATTTTGGTATCCCTGCACTGGCTCCCGGTGCACTACAGAATTCACTTCAAAGTCCTCACTTTCACTTTCAGAGCACTTCACGGTCAGGCCCCTATCTACATCACGGAACTCATCCATCCCTACACAAACACCCGCTCACTCAGATCTGCCGATCAGCACCTCCTAGTGATCCCCAGGACCAGGCTAAAAACAAGGGGTGATCGAGCCTTCGAGGTGACAGCACCAAGGCTCTGGAACGCTCTCCCCCTGGACCTGCGAACTGCCCCCTCTGAGAACTCGTTTAAAAAACAACTAAAAACACATTTGTTCAGGCAAGCTTTTAATCACACATAGGCGCCTTTTTCTGTTCTATAGTGTTGTTTTAATTAGTGACTCATGATTTTATCCAAATTCTTTTATTCTACTTTTTCTATCTGGTTTCACTGTTTTTAACTGCTGTTTGTCTGTTGTCATTTATTTCTGATTTTGTTTTTATTGTGTTTTTATATTAAGATGTAGTGTAAAGCACCCTGTGCATTCGTGCTGTGAAGGGTGCTCTATAAATAAAGGTCATTCATTCATTCATTCATTCATTCATTCATTCATTCATTCATTCATTCAAAGTCAGCGGCAAATCTTAATGTACGTCCATTTACCACCGGCGGTTTCTGCCTGGCCTCCCTTAGTATGTGCTGCCTCGTCTGGAATCTCAGGCAGCAGAAAATAAATGTGCGGGGGTTTGCACGTCCGCCATTCATCTGGGTAGCAGGCCTATAAATCCTGTGTGCTCTCTCGATTTCAGGCCGAGCTAATTTAGGGAACCATCTTGGGATCATTTCTGCAATATACCCAATCGGGTCGTCATCCTCCGTCTCGTCAGGCAGACCGTAGATTCTCACATTGCATCTCCTTCCGCGGTCCTCCAGGTCTGCCGACTTCAATTCACAATCACGCAGCCTGTCCTCCAAGATCAATATCCCCGCGACGTTGGTCTCAGCAACCTGTACGACCGCGGATATATCTTCCTCCGCCACGGCTAACCGAGTGCTTATTTCAGCTACCTCCACCTGCAATGCATCTACCCTGCCCCCTAGCTTAGCCAAGATAGCATCCGTTTCTTCTCAGAATATCGCCCTGATGATATCCTTATCCAACTCGGTCAGAGATCCCAGCTTGCTCTGCGTGTGTTTAGACATAATTCAAACTTCTGGAAAAAAAAGCAAATGTTATAAAAAATAAAACGTATTCAGGTATAATGTGGTCCGGTTGCTGAGCTCCGAAATATCAGCCAGCCATGTGCTGTGGAGCGAAACCGGAAGTCCGGTGCATTTCTTTCTTCTAGTAATTCAGACAATATAATATATTTTTTTTGTGTAATGTAATGTAATATCTGTGTTTAGTTTGTGTAATGTAATGTAATATCTGTTTTTAGTTTGTGTAATGTAATGTAATATCTGTTTTTAGTTTGTGTAATGTAATGTAATATCTGTTTTTAGTTTGTGTAATGCAGATAATATGGGAACTTTTATCCATATGGTTGAGCCTGTTAGGAATTGCACCCCCAACCCAAGCAGATTGCAGATCACTCTCTCTATATGGAGGTAAAAAAGAAAATATGGTCAAAATAATTGGCATAAAAAGGGCACTTTATTATGAGGCACAAAAGGGCAGGTGCGTGTGCACCCGTTGGGCTCTATGTGTGCACGTGCCTGCTCGCTGTGCCCTTGAGCAAGGCACCTAAGCTTTAACCGCTCCAGTGTTAGCTGCTCAGGGGCCAGTAGTAGAGTGCCTGACCATAGCGTCTTTATACCTGTATCACTGGACATATAAATGCATATTAAATCAAATCAAATTAAAGCCCGAAATCACAAGTTAATGTCTCCATGGGCCGGACAAGTCTTCTTTAAATAATTTAAATTAATCTCCAAAGTCAAAGCATTCATTTTGACAGCCCTAATATATATATATATATTGTAACTAGGGCTGTTAGTTTATCGCATTAATTAGATTAATTAGTTACACTCTCTATCTGCTGAATGTATTACACTGTTTATATCAAACTTGTTTTAACACAGGCACCATCCCCTCGATATGGAACAAGTCCATTATTAAGCCCATCCCCAAATCTTCAAAAGCTGACCCTAGAGTCCCACTAAATTACAGAGGTATTAGTTTGATCACTACAGTTTATAAATTATACTCAAGTGTTCTTAATAATAGATTAAATAAATACTTAGAATATAATGAAATGTTGGTGGATGAGCAGAATGGGTTTAGGGCTAAGAGAGCTTGTATTGATCATGTTTTTGTTTTATCATCGGTGGTGAGAGCAGTGGTGGCCGGTGTGAACTACATTTGGGTGGGCACGGGGGGGGGGCAAGGGGACAGCTGACCAAGCGGACACTGACTCGACAACGTTTCCAACGTTAAGTCGAGTTGATTCATACTACACTAGTACACGTATGATCAATCCACTAATGAACACATATATATATATCTTGTCATTTTTTTTATTTCTTTTTATTGATCTTTTCCCCCCTCCTTTTTCCTCCGATTTTCTCCCATCCCAATGTTAGTCGTTATGCCAATTCCCAATCCCCTTCCTGGTCGCTGCGCACTTACCCCCCACAGTCGGTCTGGGAGAGTGGAGGCTACCACGTGCTTCCTCCGACACACGTCTAGCCAATCAACCGCTTCTTTTCACCTGGCAGCGCGGATTCTCACTGAGAGGGCGTAGCGTGTGGAAGGATCACACTATCCCACTTAGATCCTATCCGCACTTAGCAGGCGCCCCGACCGAACTGTAGGAGCCGCTGTTTACAACGACCCGGACCCACCCCGCCAGCTTCTCCCACTCTCTAATACTGCCAATTCTATTAGTGTGAACGGCCAGCCAAGCTGGTGACAACCCCGGAGCTGTGAGCTGGATTCGAACAGGCGAATCCAGCCACTCCGGGGTTGGTGACGAACGCAATCTCCGTTACGCCACCTGACCGCCTATATCTTGTCATTTTAAACAAGTTACCATTCATTCATTCATTCATCCATTATGCATCACCCACGGCGAAATTAACAACAACAATGACACGCTGTGTTGAGAGAGCGAGAGAGAGAGAGAGAGAGAGAGAGAGAGAGAGAGAGAGAGAGAGAGAGAGAGAGAGAGAGAGCGAGAGAGCAAGAGCGAGAGAGAGAGAGAGAGAGAGCGAGAGAGAGAGAGAGAAAGCGAGAGAGAGAGAGAGAGAGAGAGAGAGAGAGAGAGACGAGAGAGAGAGAGAGAGCGAGAGAGAGAGAGAGAGAGAGAGAGAGAGAGAGAGAGACCGCATTAACTCACTGTTTAGTTGAAACGTGGTCCAGGAGGGCTTGATAAAGTGTATATGTCCACTGTCCCACAGACTGTTGATGTATATCCACTGTCCAGACTGCATCCAGCAAATAGCTTATTGTTAGCACAACACAAGTACTGATGAGCTGTGTCTTACTGTCTTTGCCCATTTCCGCTTCGAACAGCCTGCAAACTACCTGGCGTTCTATCGCCCTGCTCTAAGACAAACTCTAACCTTAACCAACTTTGAAAGAGTGCCTAAGCTTAACCGTCGAAAGAACTTGCCGTCACGCTCTAAGACAAACTCTAACCTTAACCTACTTCGAAGAGTGGCTAAGCTTAACAGTGTAGAAACTGACGTCGGCCAATCAGAGAGCGTCTCCGAGAAATGCGGCTATGGAAAGTATAGACGCTGCTTGCGTAGATGATATAGATCGCTTGAAAACGCGCCCGGCTTCCATCATAATACATCATATTTCAACGCACAGCGCGTTACGCACTGATTGGCTGCGACGGATACAGCGATGAAACCAGTGCACGCCCTAAGCGCTATTGCGTCTAGCCCGAGAGAAATGCGGCTACGGAAAGTATAGACGCGGTATGATTCTCTATCAGACAGTCACTTCCTGTTAATGAAAACAATTATTTATATTTGATATATTAACGTTATATTGTGCATTGGAAACACAAACATACTTAAAATTAGTAAATATTATTCATTTTAAACATGTTTATTTTATTTATAGGGCTCTAAAAAAAAGAAAAAAAATCTTCTTCTTCTTCTTTTAACCAGGGAGGGCGGCGCTCTAGCACCCACTATCGGCCGGCCGCCACTGGGTGAGAGCCAGATTGGACGAGGGTAAGAATACATTTGTTTGTTTTGTTGACTTTAAAAAAGTCTTTGACTGGATTAATAGAGAGCTTTTGGACTATAAATTAATCTGTTCTGGTATTTATGGTCTATTTTATAAGGCTATCAAAAGCCTGTATAAGGCCCCACCCATCTGCATGTCTGCAGCTGAATGATGTTAGGACCGGCTGGTTCCCCACCCCATTCGGTGTAAAACAGGGAGATGTGCTTTCTCCTACTTTATTCACCCTTTATGTTAATGACCTGGCGCAAGAAATCAAGCAAGCCAATCTTGGTATTCCAATAGATAATATAATCCTAAGTATTTTATTGTACGCTGATGATATTGTTCTGTTTGCAGAAAATGAAGCAAATTTACAAAACATGTTGAATATTATGAGTTCTTGGTGCATGAAATGGAGACTTGCGATTAACAGTGAAAAAACACAGATTATGCACTTCAGGAAAAAACATGAACAGCAGAGTAGCCATAAGTTTCAATTTGGACCAACGCCTCTGATTTACACACATTCTTATAAATATCTTGGTTTCACCTTTAATGAGTACATGAGCTTCATAGAAGGAAGGAAAATAATGTCTGAGTCAGCAGGAAGGGCGCTAGGGGGTGTATTGAGTAAAATGAAAGTGTGCACTGACCTTGGGTTTTCAACATTTACACAATTATTTGATTCAATGGTGGGTTCTGTTTTATTTTATGCTGCTGGAGTATGGGGTTTTGATGATGCACCTGAATGTAATGCGATCCAGAACCGGGCCATAAGATACTTTTTAGGAGTCCATAAATACACACCAAAAGGGGCTATAGAAGGGGGCATGGGGTGGGACTCTTGCTTGGTCAAGCAAAAAGGTGAAATGGTGAGGTTATGGAACCGCCTAGTCCAGCTGCCAAATGGCAGGGTGACAAAAAAGATTTTTAATTGGGACAGAGCACATGGTCATCCCTGGTCAAGAGAGATGTCCATGATTTTTTCTTCTACTGACTTGAGTATGATTTTTATGAACAATCTGCAGTGTAAGGTTCACATAATTAAAACAAAATTATCAACAATCCATCAGGATAAGTGGAAGGTGGAGATTTGGAAAAAACCTAAACTTAGAAAATATGTTGCAATTAAAAATTTGTATTTTACTGAACCTTATGTAATGTTAAACTTAAAGAGAAGACGGAGGTCTCTGTGTGCCCAGTTGAGGTCTGGCACCCTGCCATTGGCTGTGGAAGTGGGTAGATTCCAGGGTAAACCTGAGGAGGAGCGATTGTGTGTTCTGTGTGATCTGGGAGTGGTGGAGGATGAATATCATTTTGTTTTTTATTGCCGTACACCGCTTTGAGGAGGGCTTTATTTGAGAAAATTCAAATTGTAAATCCAGATTTGTTTTGGCAGTCTGAGAGTTGTATGTTGAGTTTTTTTTTGTGGAGGACATCTTCGGTTTTGCAGGATTTTTGGAGAAGGCATGGCACTTGAGACAAAACACACTGTATCCTATATAATTGTATTTGAATTCATCTTGTTTTTCTGTTTATTTACATTGAGTACAGCTTGTGTTATATTACGTTTTCTTGTATTTTCTTGTATTTTCTTATGGCCATCTTGGTCTATATGTCATTTGTTAAGTAATTGGTAAAGTATATTATTATATACTTATTGTTATGTGTCTTGTAAGCCCATATGGGCTGGGCATACATCTGTATGTAAGACACGAAAATAAAAAATATCAAATCAAAAAAATATTTATTACAAAAAAAAAAATCTTTTAATAACATTTTCTTTTATCTCATTCATTCCATAAGAACGTAGAATACACATTTACAGACTTTTTTTTAATATGGTCCATTTGCATGTTCTTGGTATCTGATTCTAGGGACATCTATGGATGTCAGGGAATGTATTCCCAGTCTCAGAAATACTGTGTCTGTTACTAGACTTGAGTAAATTGTACACTGTAAACCCGAATAAGTTTCCAGAACTTAAAAAAATTGAGGCCATACCATGCCTCAATTTTTTTAAGTTGATAAACTCAAATGTTTTCAGTTGGCTAAGACTTACAATTCTCAGTTAAGGCAACTCAAATATGGTCTGTTACTGTGACTTAAGGTTCTCAGTTAAGTCAAATCAAATATGGTCAGTTACTCTGACTTACAGTTCTCAAGTGGAGTCAACTCAAATATGTTCAGTTACTGTGACTTACAGTTCTCAGTTAAGGCAGTTCAAATATGTTCAGTTACTGTGACTTAAGGTTCTCAAGTGGAGGCAACTCAAATATGTTCAGTTACTGTGACTTAAGGTTCAACCTTAAATCCATGTGATTAAGTTAACAGAACTCAACGACATTGAGGCCATCCCATGCCTCATTTTTTTTTTTAAAGTTAATCAACTAAAATTTTTAAGTTAATCAACTCAAATATTTGCAGTTACTATAACTTAAGGTTCAGTTTTAAAATCCATGTGAAAAAGTTAACAGAAAAATAACTACACAAGCACATTATATCAACTTCAAACAACTCTTTTATTTTTTTCTATTCAAAGAGTATAAAAGAGTATACATATATAATCTGTAGGCAATGTACAATAACACTGTAAACACAGTACACTGTTTTTGGACTATATATGTTAACAATACCGACCAGGTATTAGTGCCTTGCAAAGTGCAGATATGAAGTTTTCCCCTTTTTTTGTATGCATTTAGGAGGTTTTGTTCTTCATCGAAACTATTTATCTTACAAAAACATTGTGTTACAACTTCAAACTCTTTATATTTATTTCTATTCAAAGAGTATACATCTATTTATCTTACAAAAACATTGTGTTGCCCTCTCCAACATTATGGCAATGTTAAAATTGAAAATATATATATATAGAAAATATATATAGAAAATAAATACATGCATGTTATAACATGTACATACAATGTAATGTATATTACACATTTAATCCCTCTGGTCACAATAGTGTAATAATGTTTGTTATAAGGCTCTGAAAATGTTACTGAATCAATGTATTTTCAGCAAATATTGAAATAATAAAGGGTCTCAATATGTGCAGTGCACATGACCAGAGCCGTTTACATCCTGGCTGAATTACTCAAATTTGTATAGTGTGGTCATAGAATGAGCAAACATGTTGACGGCAACTATTGTGACCGTTGGGATAACACAGTGTATCTATGTACAGTACAGAATAAAATGTATAGATTATCTGAAAATTGGCAATCCGCTTGGCACATGTAAAATTCACAAACGTTGTGCTGTATATTGGGTCCTGCCAATGTGGAACCAAAATACCAATCCACATTACATGCTATACAGCTGGCAATACTGTTAATAGTGCACATACCTACATATGGAAATGCAGCTGCATGTATTTGCTCCATGATGTATCATGGAACAAGATGGTGTTTTCATTGAAAGAGTTAGTCAGAATGTCAGAGGCACCATCCGTCATTTAGAGCAGGCTATGTTTGCAGAATGATAACTAGAACACTACAGTACTCTGTACTAAGAACACTATACAGTACACTAACTATACTGCCCTGCAAGGCAGACCGCAGTAACTTCCAAACAGTGAAACTGAGAAAAATGGCTTTATTGTTTTTTGTTTTCAGTTGGCTAAGACTTACAATTCTCAGTTAAGGCAACTCAAATATGGTCTGTTACTGTGACTTAAGGTTCTCAGTTAAGTCAAATCAAATATGGTCAGTTACTCTGACTTACAGTTCTCAAGTGGAGTCAACTCAAATATGTTCAGTTACTGTGACTTACAGTTCTCAGTTAAGGCAATTCAAATATATTCAGTTACTGTGACTTAAGGTTCTCAAGTGGAGTCAACTCAAATATGTTCAGTTACTGTGACTTACAGTTCTCAGTTAAGGTAATTCAAATATATTCAGTTACTGTGACTTAAGGTTCTCAAGTGGTGTCAACTCAAATATGTTCAGTTACTGTGACTTACAGTTCTCAGTTAAGACAATTCAAATATATTCAGTTACTGTGACTTAAGGTTCTCAAGTGGTGTCAACTCAAATATGTTCAGTTACTGTGACTTACAGTTCTCAGTTAAGGCAATTCAAATATATTCAGTTACTGTGACTTAAGGTTCTCAAGTGGTGGCAACTCAAATATGTTCAGTTACTGTGACTTACAGTTCTCAGTTAAGGCAGTTCAAATATGTTCAGTTACTGTGACTTAAGGTTCTCAAGTGGTGTCAACTCAAATATGTTCAGTTACTGTGACTTACAGTTCTCAGTTAAGGCAATGCAAATATATTCAGTTACTGTGACTTAATGTTCTCAAGTGGTGTCAACTCAAATATGTTCAGTTACTGTGACTTACAGTTCTCAGTTAAGGCAGTTCAAATATGTTCAGTTACTGTGACTTAAGGTTCTCAAGTGGTGTCAACTCAAATATGTTCAGTTACTGTGACTTACAGTTCTCAGTTAAGGCAATTCAAATATATTCAGTTACTGTGACTTAAGGTTCTCAAGTGGTGTCAACTGAAATATGTTCAGTTACTGTGACTTACAGTTCTCAGTTAAGGCAGTTCAAATATGTTCAGTTACTGTGACTTAAGGTTCTCAAGTGGAGGCAACTCAAATATGTTCAGTTACTGTGACTTAAGGTTCAACCTTAAATCCATGTGATTAAGTTAACAGAACTCAACGACATTGAGGCCATCCCATGCCTCATTTTTTTTTAAAGTTAATCAACTAAAAATTTTAAGTTAATCAACTCAAATATTTGCAGTTACTATAACTTAAGGTTCAGTTTTAAAATCCATGTGAAAAAGTTAACAGAAAAATAACTACACAAGCACATTATATCAACTTCAAACAACTCTTTTATTTTTTTCTATTCAAAGAGTATAAAAGAGTATACATATATAATCTGTAGGCAATGTACAATAACACTGTAAACACAGTACACTGTTTTTGGACTATATATGTTAACAATACCGACCAGGTATTAGTGCCTTGCAAAGTGCAGATATGAAGTTTTCCCCTTTTTTTGTATGCATTTAGGAGGTTTTGTTCTTCATCGAAACTATTTATCTTACAAAAACATTGTGTTACAACTTCAAACTCTTTATATTTATTTCTATTCAAAGAGTATACATCTATTTATCTTACAAAAACATTGTGTTGCCCTCTCCAACATTATGGCAATGTTAAAATTGAAAATATATATATATAGAAAATATATATAGAAAATAAATACATGCATGTTATAACATGTACATACAATGTAATGTATATTACACATTTAATCCCTCTGGTCACAATAGTGTAATAATGTTTGTTATAAGGCTCTGAAAATGTTACTGAATGATGTATCAATGTATTTTCAGCAAATATTGAAATAATAAAGGGTCTCAATATGTGCAGTGCACATGACCAGAGCCGTTTACATCCTGGCTGAATTACTCAAATTTGTATAGTGTGGTCATAGAATGAGCAAACATGTTGACGGCAACTATTGTGACCGTTGGGATAACACAGTGTATCTATGTACAGTACAGAATAAAATGTATAGATTATCTGAAAATTGGCAATCCGCTTGGCACATGTAAAATTCACAAACGTTGTGCTGTATATTGGGTCCTGCCAATGTGGAACCAAAATACCAATCCACATTACATGCTATACAGTTGGCAATACTGTTAATAGTGCACATACCTACATATGGAAATGCAGCTGCATGTATTTGCTCCATGATGTATCATGGAACAAGATGGTGTTTTCATTGAAAGAGTTAGTCAGAATGTCAGAGGCACCATCCGTCATTTAGAGCAGGCTATGTTTGCAGAATGATAACTAGAACACTACAGTACTCTGTACTAAGAACACTATACAGTACACTAACTATACTGCCCTGCAAGGCAGACCGCAGTAACTTCCAAACAGTGAAACTGAGAAAAATGGCTTTAAAGTTTTTTGACTTGCCATCCAAAATGTGTTATAGGTAGATAGATGATAGTACCCAGATTTAACATTTATTAATGAAGTAATCTTTAGGCATACAAAAATATGACGTAGTTATTTTAATTAACCCCAAAAAAGCAGATACTGCACTCTACTGCACGATTTCCTTAAATAATTATACAGGTAATGTACAGGCAAAGTGCAGTAACTTCAAATGCAATGTTGTTTTCCCTCCAGCTTTCATAACTTCACCTAGCCATTTTATTTGGATCATCATCATTCCAATATATTCAGGTATTAAATTTCATTTTCAAAATGGCTAGGTTAAGTTATGAAAGCTGGAGGGAAAACAACATTATATTTGAAGTTACTGCACTTTGCCTGTACATTACCTGTATAATTATTTAAGGAAATCGTGCAGCAGAGTGCAATATCTGCTTTTTTGGGGTCAATTAAAATAATTATGTCATATTTTTGTATGCCTAAAGATTACTTCATTAATACATGTTAAATCTGGGTACTATCATCTATTTACCTATAACACATTTTGGATGGCAAGTCAAAACACTTTAAAGCCATTTTTCACTGTTTGGAAGTTACTGCGGTCTGCCTGGGTTTTGAGTGTGATTTTGTTGTTACTGCAGTTTTTAAAACCCCATATCTCCAAAACTGAGCGACATTAACATCTGAAACTTGGTCACAAGATAAAACATTTATCGACAAGGTCAATTTCACTCATAACTAAATTTTAACTTTTTTCAAGTTACTGCGGTTAGCCCTTGACAGGGCAGTATACTACTGCCTACAAGGTCTCAAGGATACAGTCCCACTCTCAGCATACAAGATCGATGGTCTGCTGCTGCTGACTCCCAAGCGATTCATTCAAGTGAAACGGAACTGAGTCCAGCTAATGGTGAATAGTTATTTTATTAATCAATTATTGTGTCTTTATTCACTCTAGTTGTGTAATTGACCAGTTCATATTCTGTATAAGTTCATATTCTGTATATGTTAATAATAACGCTTCTGTGTTGCGTTTATGGCTCCTGGTATATCGCCTTGTACTCTGTACTGAGAACACTAACTCTACCACTGCCTACAAGCAATGGAAGCAGTCAGAGCAGAGTGGCATTTATGCCCATTGCCTCCTATTGTTCCTCGAGAAACAAACGTTTGGGACTTGGATGTTGCCTTTGAGATTCTGATAAACTCTTTCAACTCTAAAACTTACTTGGATGAAATTACAATAATGCCAGCTATAGACGGTTAAGAAAATTCGAACTGTAAAACTCTCAAATGTAAACATATTACATAAAAAATAAAGAACAAGGTACATTGAGTAGTTTGGACCTATTTGGCTGAACATCTGCAAAGTAGTACAGCAACTTTTGAAGGTATTATTTTGACATGACAAGACATTTCAGATGAGTTTCTATAGACACACTTTTGAGGTGTTGGTAAGTGCTTTGGGGTAGTGCATAGATTAGTCCAAACATTACAGGAAGGAATCACCAAATCTGGGGAAGCTGATCATGATATGACTTTCAATGACAATAGAGATTGTCACAGGCTGGTAGTGAACTGGACTTGTGTCATGATCACTGATTACAGTAAGGAATAGAAACTCATCTGAAAGAAGGATGTGGGGTGAGGTATTAATTTCCTTGTCATGTCAAAATAATACCTTCAAAAGTTTAATGCAAGAGCGGTCAGGTGACGTAGCGGAGATTGCGTTCGTCACCAACGCTGGAGACACTGGATTCGCGTGTTCGAATCCAACTCCCTGCGTTGTCACCAGCTTGGCTGGCCGTTCACACTAATACAATTCGGCAGTATTAGGGGGTGGGGAAGCTGGCGGGTGGGAATCTGGCGTTGTGGACAGCGACGCCTACAGGTCAGGTCTCGGCGCTTGCTAAGCGGGGCAGGACTTGGTGGAGATAGCGTGCCCTCCCACACGTTACACTTCACCAATGAGAGCCCTCGCTGCCAAGTGAAAAGACGTCACTGGCTGTCGGCGCATGTCTCGGGGGAAGCGTGCGATCGACTCGGGACGCCCTTATACCGACTCATAGGAGAACATGCATACAGCACCAGGTAGGGGAGGGGGGGGGGGGGGGGGGGGGGGGGATTGGCACAACGACTAATTGGGACGGGGAGAAAATCCATTGAAAAATCAGAAGAAAAAAAAATTATTGCATCATCAAGTCATTCTTGAGAGTCTGCAACCTGGGCGACAGTTTACCAGCTTCTAGACCTAGTAAAATCTTCTGAATGAATTCAAAAGTGTTGGTAAGTCCCTTGGGGTAGCTGAGGTGTAGTGCATAGATTAGTCCAAACATTACCAGGAAGGAATCACCAAATCTGGGGAGGCTGATCATGATGTGACTTTCAATGACAACAGAGATTGTCACAGGCTGGTAGTGAACTGGACTTGTGTCATGGTCGTCACTGATGAAAGTAAGGAGGGCCACTGCAACACCCTGAAGCTCTGGCTCATCAGACGTGTCCTGAAGGAATGAAAGAGACATAATAATCACAAATAAATCCATGGTTTCTACAAAGTGCAGCACAACGCTAAGTATATGGAGTTGTGTTTGTAAGTTGTTTATATTTTAGTTAGAACAATTTTTTTGGTGAGAAGGTTATTTTTATTTAACCAGGTTAGTCCCGTCGAGATCAAATATCTCTTTCACAAGGGAGACCTGGAAGGAAGGAAGACTGATACTTAGCATTTTGATTAACTGTTCACTTAATATACAGTTGTACTGTAAATTATTTTTACTCGGACTCACTGTGCAGGTTTTGAAAAATCCAGCGACTTCCTCATGCAGATACACAGGCAGGGCATGGAGAACAGTGGTACGCCTGGTGTGAACATCATGGATTTCCTATTAAGATGTAAGATTAAGAAGAAGAAAAAGAATTGTATTATATGGAAATGTTTACTGAACAAAGCGGATTTTAAACAGTCCAATCAGATATGTCCACAAATAACATGTTCACATCTTTAATGCAATCAGAAAAATGGCAAACACAATGGTGGACTAATTGTAAAATTCAAATGCTCATTTGAATCATTGAACCTGTTCAATGTTACAGAGGTTCGACCTATGACATGTATACTAATCTATTCACCTGTTCATCGTGGATTTTTAAAATGTGAGCCAAAGCATCTGCTGTGTTCCCAGTTTTGGACGCCTTCTGTCTGAATAACGTCATCAGTCGAGGAAGATGGCGGTCAAGCTCAGCGTAGAATGTGTTGGGCAGGTTCTGGTTGGTAATCAGCTGGAACTCTGCATACACCTATATTTAAAAACAGCAGGACAATATAGTATATCAACATCAATTAGTCACTTCAACTTGGTGGATCTCTTACTTTGTTTGGTTTGGGCTTCAGAGCATGACGGCGGGATTTCTGGTCAACCATGTCATTACATGCTTTGCGGAATCGGTCGCTGATGACTAGCTCGCGGGGGCGCACAGAACACACGCAGATGCGCCGCTAGAGTATATAAACCAGGCTTAAGAATCACAAGTTTCACTTTAAAACACACAGAATGTGCCAAATGTTAACACAGGAAAGAGAGAGCTGATCTATATTACCTCAGACTCCATTTTGAGAGCAGGCCAGAGGTCCATGAGCTCTTTCACTGGTGGGCTGGACTTCACTATGGTCTGTCGGCGCAGGGCAAATGTGGTCTGCATCAGCTTTCTAATGAGGGGCAGGTTCTTCTCAGTCTTCTTGACTTCTTCAGCAATTGTCTGCCTCAACTGCTCAAGCCTCAAGGAATCCTCTCCTTGGGGATAGTTGGGTAGGAAGTTTACTTCTGCTCGCTTGGGTCTTTTAATGTTGGAATGTGAAGGTTCGCCATCAGGATTGCTTCTACCTCTTTTTCCAGCATTTACAGAGACCTCCTCACATCCTGCCCGTCTCAGCTTGTTCCTGAAATTGCCCATCTTGAATTTGATGCTGTTCTTCCATCCATTGCAGCCGGTCTCAGATCCTGCTTCCTTCAAGCAGGGATGTTTGGCGACAAGAGCCGCAGAAGCCACTGCTATCTCTTTATCACTTGGATAAGCCTTGAAAGCATACATTGTAGATGCAAGCTTTTCTAAGATGTCGTGCTTTAGGTTGAAGTGGATTTCCCAAGCTATTTCGGTTCTGCTCTGCTCAGAACCGGGTTGCGTTAGTACTCTGCGTTGTGATTCAATACTTTTAAAGCTCTGGGAATCATTTCTCTTCAAACTGAGCGGTGCAGGCAGAAGGAATTAGGAGGAAAGGTAGTATAACAGTTGTTTAATCAAAGTTTAAGAGTGTATACAAATTACAATAAAGAACACTATAAAAGATTCAAGGTACCAGAGCACTATGCCGCTCGCCCTATCTAAGAAATCAGATTAAAGAATGATAGTTGATAAATTGTTGATGGCTTTGTTCTCTGGCTAGTGAACAAAGTAAAGCTATGTTTCTCCCTCCAAAAGTGATGTTCTTTGTTCTGTTGATTCTTCCTCTGCTTCCGCCGCCTTGGTGTGGATGGGTGGTAGGTGTTGTCCTGTGGTTCGGTTGTTCCAGAGTCCCTCTCCCCCATCACACACAGATCTTATAGCCAGACCTGCATAATCTTGTGATGTCATCAGAATGACATCACCAAATTCTTTCCTCCAATCCCAGGCCTGCTAAGCTTGTATTTGAAAATAAGGGTTTGGCTTAACCCAGAGAATATTTTCCCTGTATTTTTACTTAAACACATTACTTGACTTGTTAATACTTTGATGAACCTCAAGATATATTGATTACATAAACACAGATATCTTTCTTTATCAAAATATCTAACAAATCTAATCATTCTGTTAGCTTAATAGAATACAAATCAATACCATAGATCTAGAGCAGGGGTGGGCAATTATTTTTCCCGGGGGGCCGAATGAGCAACTGAAAATATGTTGGGGGGCCGGGCCGAAATTCCAAACTCAATTATGCATAATATACATTTTATTTCTATATAAAAAGCAGTAAATGGCATTGTTTTGACCCCTGGTAAGAGTGTATGTTATTATTTGGCAATTAAAAGGTGAGGTTAGCTTTCAAAAATATCATTTATTCAAATAGAATTTATTTCCAAAATGATAAACAAAATGTGAAACATTAATAACAAAGGGCATTTTGAGTTTCATATACTATTGAAACAAGGATTTTCTAAAGACATCACATCATCTTATAGCAAAAATAAACAAGACATGTCACTGAACTGTGTAAAGAAAAGTGTCCCAGTTTTGTAGCCTTTTTTACTTTACATGCCTATATTAAACATTTAAGAAAAAAAAATATCAAGTGTCCCATTTCACTTGTTATATTTCCACATTTGAGTGTTTTTCAGTTCTTTTTTGTTTCATTCAGTGTGAGAAATCCAGTCTCTGTTGAGCTTTAACAAGTCCATCAAAGTCAGGTTGCATGTCTGAGGTGGAGATGCGAAGCACAGCTGCCAGATGTTCATCAGTGAGAGAGGATCTGTACCTGGACTTGGTAAACGAGAATGAGTATGTCTGTTCACATATGTAGGTGGATCCAAAGAGAACCAACATCTTCTGAGCATGTCTCCTAAGCGTATATTGTGCGTGTGAACGTTGACATGAAAAGAAAAAAGTAAAAAAAAAATATATATATATATTAAAAAAACATTTTTTTTTTATTTTTTATTTTTTTTTTTTTATTGTCATGTAATCTTTCGCGGGCCGGTCAGAAGCATCCCGCGGGCCGTACAATGCCCAGGTCTGATCTAGAGGATAGAACAATCAATTAATCATATTGAACATAAATGAAAACAGAACAGACACATTAACTAATTACCTAATTTAAGTATGACCAAACCTAATCATATTTTAACTTACTTCAATGACTTCAGAATTCAAGAACAATATACCAGGAAATAGTTAGCTTGTTTGGAGCTCAAATTAAGGATTTCAATAGTGATCTTCTCTGTGTGTGTGTGTGTGTATGTGTATGTGTAAATGTGTGTGTGTGAGTGTGTGTGTGTGTGTGAATGTGTGTGTGTGTGTGTGTGACTATGTGTGTGTGTGTGTGTGTGTGTGTGTCTATGTATGTGTGTGTGTGTATGTGAATGTGAATGTGAGTGTGTGTGTGTGTCTATGTGTGTGCATGTGTCTCTATGTGTGTCTATGTGTGTGTGTGTAATCAGACCTTTGATGGTCACATGTAGCCATCAATATGTGACCTAATCATTGTCTTTGGCAGACCAGTTGGCCCTTTGATGTCTCCTAAAAGGAGACACATGTTTCTCTAGAATTTCCTGCCCTTTGTTCTTACACACCCCCTAAGGGGAAGTAAGTATTACCCCAGCTGCCACTATATGCAAATGCCCTCCTGGAGTGACCACAAGGTCTTGGTGACACAATATGAACTATAGTTAAGGGCCAATTGTTTCTACATATTAGTTTGATTTGAAATCCTATCATGATGATGATCTATGTCCCAGAATCTACCACAAGGTCTCTTGTCAACTTAAGGTGTCTCTTGTTCTTCTCAAATTCGTTGTTTCCGTCTCTAAGTTTCAGCTCAACATCGAATGCAAATGTAGGAACTGGAAAAGGACCTGGAGGCCATCTGCTTAGACGTTCTGGAGATGATATATCTGAAAGTATATCAGTAGATGCGAGAGAGCTGGAGTCGAGCGAAAGTGAAATGTGCACAACAGCTTTTTGTGGCAATTCCGTAATGTCATCAAGGGAAGTAAGTTTCCCATCAAAGTCTGGATCTTCATACAGCAAACTGAAGTCAAGGTCTATTTCCAACTGTTCTTTTATAATCGTGATCAGTGCATCAACAGAGGCGGGTCGTGAACTGAGTTTTAATTTTCTAGCCCGGTCTGGCTCAACAACACGAAGGATCATGGGTTGTGGGGAGGCAGCTGCCATTGTGCTATGGAAACTTGAATGAATCGCTTGGGAGTCAGCAGCAGCAGCAGCAGACCATCGATCTTGTATGCTGAGAGTGGGACTGTTTCGTTGTGACCAGACTGCAGGTAGATGGACAGTGGACAGATGTGGTCCGGTCGACAGACAGCAGCTCAAGGACCTAAGGAGTAATCATAAACACAACACAGAAAGCGTCATTATTAACATATACAGAATATGAACTTATACAGAATATAAACTGGTCAATTACACAACGAGTGAATAAAGACACAATAATTGATTAATAAAATAACTATTCACCATTAGCTGGACTCAGTTCCGTTTCACTTGAATGAATCGCTTGGGAGTCAGCAGCAGCAGACCATCGATCTTGTATGCTGAGAGTGGGACTGTATCATTGAGACCAGACTGTAGGTAGATGGACAGATGTGGTTGTGTGGTTGACAGCTCATAGGACCTAAGATGTTCTATATACCAGGAGTCATAGTCTCGACACAGAAAAGAAACCTCGTTATTCACAAGGTAGATCTGTTCTATTTGGCTAAATGTAGACAGTCCACCACTGACTCTGACGGAGAGAAACATTCCACAGACATAGTCTGTGCCATCAATGGTTACCTTTGATGTCTGGTAGATTGTGTCACTAACTGTGTGTCCTCTAATGTGTACCTGAGCTACTGCTGGTAGAGATGAAACCAGAACAGAGTCAACCCTGGATGCCTGGGTTTTTGGCTTGAAATATGATGGTGAAGCAAGATGATATGCCATCATGTGTTGGTGTCTGATTGCCATCGTCTTCAAGATATTTTTGAAGTTTTGAGTGTCATGCACCACTCTTTTGAAAAAGCGGTGCTTGGCCTCAAATCGCATGGTCCAAACATGCAGCAGGGGTCCAAAGCACTTAACTAGAGCGGGATAATGCTCCACAAAGTGATGTTTAGGACGGAGTCTAACTGCAGGGAAAACCTCTAATAGTACCTGTCTATGATCACTGATTTTGCACTGAAAATAGTCTAAGGTTTCATCAGTATATGATGGGCACAATGCTAACTCTAGCACCTCTTTCAGCTCCATCAAAACTGCCCATGCTGCATCACCCACTGGTACTACACTGCCTACAAGTAATGGAAGCAGTCGGAGCAGAGTGGCATTTTCATGCCCATTGCCTCCTATTGTTCCTCGAGAAACAAATGTTTGGGGAATTGGGTGAGGTCTATCCACTTTATCAGCGTGCTGATACGGGAATGATGCAATCTTTTTGTTCAAATACTCTAAAGTGAAGTACTTTCGCCGAATCATCTCTTTAACACAGAGAGAAAGCTCCACGGGAACCATACCTTCCAGAAGATCGTGAAGTATATCTGGAGGAAATCCTGTGATTGTATGAAAGTAATTCAGGGATTCACGTAAGACACAGCCACCTTTAACACCAAAATGGCTGCTCGAAGTGTCATGTGCAGTTTGTACATGCAGGTCATGGCTGACTTTGGTTCTCAGAGAAAACTCTCCCTCTCTGACTTCAGTTGTTTGAAACTGTTCACTTGTGGCCAGACAGAATCTGCAAACATAGCCTGCTCTAAATGACTCCACAAAGCCACCGAATCCATGAGCGCCCAGATTGTCGGCAGAAACACACCAGATTGTGCCTTTGACATTCTGACCAACTCTTTCAATGAAAACACCATCTTGTTCCAGAGTATGAACATCACGCAGCAATGGAGCAAGTACAGCTGCATATCCATACCTACGGAGGTCTGTCACTTTTACCAGCATTGCCAGCTGTATAGCGTGTAATGCTGATCGGTATTTTGGTGGCACATTGGCAAGGACCCAATATATAGCACAAAGTTTGTGAATTTTACGTGATGTGCCACGCGGATTGGCAATTTCCAGATCATCTATATATAGCTGAAGTGGTAGGATGAGATTCCCTGTTGACAGTAACTCATTTTCAAGGAAATGGGAGCCATCAGAGCATGACACATATTGACCAGATGTAGTATTTGGTTCTGTAATCTTGTCAAGGATGTCTGTGTTTTTAAACAACTCTTGAATCATTGAAAGGATGGGAACATACATGCTGGTATGTCCTGGTTGCTCCAACTGATACTCTACTGGCATTACACATGGATAGTTGCGCTCCATAAAGCTTTTTCTGCGCTTGGTTGAACACAACTCTGCACCTTCAGAGGTAGATGTAGACAGAACATTGCAGTTCATGACAGCGCCAACAACTTCATCCAGTGTAGGTTCTGCAATATTGTGACCATTTCTCTGCAATATGTCATTAACTGACTCCTTGATCAATGGCTGAGATAAGGAGAAGACCTGATTCAAGTGGTCTACTATTTCTTGAATAGCTGTGTTTGAGACATGGAGGATAGCCTGCATCTTTAGGAACAAGGAAGATAGGTTCATTTTAAGTTGATTTATTAGATTGTCAGTGTCACATTGATCATCATCATCCACCACTTCTATGCTCTGGCCTGGACATTCTTCATGCAAATCACTAGTGACCTCAGAAATCCTGTCTTGGGGATCCTCAACAACGACAGCTTTTAAGTCTGATGCAAGACTTAATTGGTGTACTCTGTTTTTATGGCAATTGAATGAAGAGTAAACATTTGTGCTATAGCTACAATCCTTATATGGGCATGTCACTGTTTCATTATTTTTTAAATGCTTTCTGAGATGACTTAAGAAAATTGATTCAGAAAAGGGTTCCCGAAATGCACACAAATGGCATTTTATTACCACAGGGCTCAGACTCTGTTCTGGTCTACTGCTAAGTTGTGCAGTATGATATCTTGACAAATGAGTACTTAATGCATTTAGCGTTTTAAATTTACAGATACAATCAGTATGGAGGCATGGAAGAGGACTGACTCTGGAAAAGTGGCTGTGTTGCAGTCTGTAGTGTTTAAATAACTGTATTCTAGAAGTCAAAGAAGCTGCACACAATTTACACTGCCAGACTACCATATTGGAACTATGAGAAAAAACTGAGCTCTGTAGAAACAGATTAATAAACTATGTTCTGGTCTCAACGATACAGTCCCATCTCACAAATGTGTTTTTATATTTAAAAATAATCAGCTTACTGTTTGGCTCATTTGAATATTTCCCAGCAGCACTTGCTACCTGAAAGGCAAGGGAAAAAATACAACGTTTAGACCTCCATGAAACATATACCAGAATAACTTACAACTCAATATAACAAGTTCATACTATATATTAGCTTACAAAAACATGATCATAATTTTCACAGTTTGAATGTTTAACCATCAATCAGAAGGAGATAGAGAGAGAGCGAGAGAGAGGAGATAGAGAGAGCGAGAGAGAGGAGATAGAGAGAGAGAGGAGATAGAGAGAGAGGGAGGGAGGGAGAGAGAGAGCGGAGATGAATGAGAGCGTGAATTAATATCTCTCTCAAACCTCCTTTTGTCAAAAATATATATCTATTACAAACATCAATTTACAAGCTCAAAGAAATGGAGATATGTGGCTTCGACCATGCATGCCATGAGGACGCGACGCCTGCATGACACTCAACCTAACCAAATTAATCTCCCTCAAACCCGATAATAGGACATAATGTGCAAACAAACCTAAAATGGAGATGCGGCTTGACATGCATGGCACGCACGAGGGCGACGCCATGTTTACCTGCACTGCACACTTGCACTTGACCCAATATCGAACACTTAATATTTTGCATGAAACAACATAATTCCGTGTGTCATAATATTTAAATTGCACACAGCATGCATGCACGCATGGCGACGCCATGTTTACCTGCACTATAACTCACACTTGCACTTGACCCAATATCGAACACTTAATATTTTGCATGAAACAACATCATTTCGGTGTGCCATAATATTTTAATTGCACACAGCATGCATGCACGCATGGCGACGCCATGTTTACCTGCACTATAAACACTGCACACTTGCACTTGACCCAATATCGAACACTTAATATTTTGCATGAAACAACATCATTTCGGTGTGCCATAATATTTTAATTGCACACAGCATGCATGCACGCATGGCGACGCCATGTTTACCTGCACTATAACTCACACTTGCACTTGACCCAATATCGAACACTTAATATTTTGCATGAAACAACATCATTTCGGTGTGCCATAATATTTTAATTGCACACAGCATGCATGCAGGCAGTTGTTTAAGAAGACAATGGAGACCGAGTTAGCTTAATTATACTGAACAGCCATTAACTATAAAATATGCGCTAGCAGCTCACGCAATTTGCATCTACAAATTGCATATCCAAACAGATTAAATGACCACAGATAACCGCAAATTGGCAAATTTATAAAAAAAATATTTATACTCACATGAAAGAAACTTGACGTGCGCTGCTTCAGCTAACTTGATGGCTGCTGCTGGCTGCTGCTGCAACTCACGACATGCGGTATGCAGGTATCATCCCAGAATTCCTCCGCATCTGCGCATCTGCGCACAACAGTGGTTTCCTGTTGCTTGCTTGCAGAAATATTATTTTCACATGCCGTTTTTTCTCACTTCTCAGAGCTGAGCTAATTCTCTAAACGAATTCTTTAATATAATTGGACTTAATATATATAATATAATAACTTTATTAACATCTCTCTCACTCTCTCTGTCTCTGTCTCTCTCTCCCTCTCTCTCTCTCTCTCCCTCTCTCTCTCTCTCCCTCTCTCCCCCCCCCCCCCCCTCTCTCTCTCTCTCTCTCTCTCTCTCTCTCTCTCTCTCTCTCTCTCTCTCTCTCTCTCTCGTTCTCTCTCTCTGTCTCTCTGTTTCTCTCTCTCTCTCTCTGTCTCTGTCTCTCTCTCTGTCTCTCTCTCTCTGTCTGTCTGTTTCTCTCTCTCTCTCTCTCTCTCTCTCTGTGCGCATGCGTGTGGATGGCGGGCGAGTGGTTTTTGAGTGGGTGCTGCTGAGCGGAACGTGTGAGTCTTTTCTATACTTTTCCTATCTTTGTGTTTGTTTGTCAAAATCGTGAATTAGACTGGGTTTTAATTCGACTGGTTGTGTGTTAATGGTGGGCTAATAGCGTTGTCGGTGTTCGCTTTGGCGGCTGACTGCTGTCGCGGCGGCATGGATTTCGCGAAATTAACTAGGAAACATGGGTTTAAGGTCGCGCCGTCTTTTCCGTGTTCAGTGGAAGACTGTAGTCTAGCGGTAGCGGGGAAAGTGGGAGCTGCGGCCGTTAAGTCAGCGGCCCGTATGAATGGGGGGATTATAATATTTTTGGATGACGTGACCAAAGTTAATCAACTGGTAACGGACGGTTTAGTCATACATGGTACTTTTGTATCTGTGCTGCCGCTCACAACTCCGGCAAAAAAGGTGTCATTGGCAAACGTTCCTCCGTTGGTGAGCGATGATCTGATATTGAGGGAACTCGCAAGGTTTGGAAAGGTAGTGGCCCCGTTGAAAAAAATTTCTTCAGGTTTCAGAGCACCGGAACTGAAGCATGTGGTTTCTCACCGGAGGCAGACGTTCATTGTAATGAACAGACGTGATGATGAGTTAGAGTAGAGTTAGAGTTAAAGTAGTAATAGACGGGTTTGAGTACATTATCTTTGCGACAACACAAAACATGCGCTGTTTTGGGTGTGGAAAGGAGGGGCATCAGAGACAAGCGTGCCCTGGGGAGGGGCCGAGCAGGGGGGGAAATGATGGGGAAAGTGCGAGGCCGAAAGGAGGAACGGCTTGGGGTGGGAATCGAGGGGTTGAGGGGGGTAGGGGGCAGGGGATGAGGGGTGGTGGGGAGGTTTCTGAGAAGGGTTTGGTACCAGATGGAGGTGATAAGGGGATGGAGGGGGTGTTTTCGGCGGGGATTGTAACACGGGGAAAGACTGGTGGAGATGGTACGGTGGGGGGGGGGGGGGGTGGTAGTAGTAGGAGCTTGTGTAAACCAAGATGTGTTGGATAGCCGGGTGAGGGGTGGATTTGTTGACGTTAGTGGGACAGATGGACCGCTTGAAGAACAGGGGCCAGATGCTGGGGATAAAAATGAGGGGGGGGGGGGGGGGGGTCGTGGAAGGAGGGAT